>NC_089497.1:88705057-89010474 GCF_036850765.1 Saccopteryx bilineata
GCATTTTTATACACCAACAATGATTTGAAAAAGAAATTAAGAAAACAATCCTCTTCACTATTGCAACAAAATAAATAATGTACCTAGGAGTAAATTTAACCAAGGAGGTTAAAGACTTGTACTCAGAAAATTACAAAATATTGATATAAGAAATTAAGGAAGATATAAAGAAGTGGAAGCATATACCGTGTTCATGGTTAGGAAGAATAAACATCAATAAAATGTCTATATTACCTAAAGCACTTTATAAATTCAATGTAATTTTTATTAAAATACCAATGACATACTTCAAAGATATAGAACAAATATTCTAAAAATTCATATGGAACCAAAAAGAATACGAATAGCCTCAGCAATCTTGAAAAAAAAGTAAAGTGGGTGATATCACACTTCCTGATATCAAGTTATACTACGAGGCCATTGTACTCAAAACAGCCTGGTACTGATATAAGAACACGCACATAGATCAATGGAACAGAACAGAGAACCCAGAAATAAACCCACAGCTCTATGGACAATTGATATTTGACAAGGGTGGTAACAGCATACAATGGAATAAAGACAGTCTCTTTAACAAATGGTGTTGGGAAAATTGGACAGGTACCTGCAAAAAATGAAACCAGACCACCAACTTATAACATTTACAAAAATAAACTCAAAATGGATAAAAGACTTAAATGTAAGCCGTGAAACCACAAGTATCTTAGAAGAAAACAGGCAGTAAGCTCACCAACATCACTTGCAGCAATGTATTTGCCAATTTATCTCCACAGACAAGGGAAATGAAAGACAGGATAAACAAATGGGACTATATCAAACTAAAAAGTTTTTGCACAGCTAAAAATAATATGAACAGAATAAAAAGAACAATGGGAGAACATATTCAACAATACGTCTGATAAGGGGTTTATAACCAAAATTTATAAAGAACTTGTAAAACTCAATACCAGGAAGATAAACAATCCAATCAAAAAATGGGCCAAAGAAATGAATAGACACTTCTTCAAAGAGGACATACAGATGGCCAATAGGCAGAAAAAAAATGTTCAACATCACTAGTCATTAGAGAAATGTAAATTAATACCATGATTAGATACCACCTCACACCTGTCAGAATGGCGCTCATTAACAGAACAACACACAATAAGTCCTGGTGAGGATGTGGAGAAAAGGGAACCCTCCTGCACTACTGTTGGGAATGCAGACTGGTACAGTCACTGTGGTAACAAGTATTGAGTTTCCTTCAAAAATTAAAAATGGAACTGCCTTTCGACCAAGGCATCCCACTTTTAGGAATATATTCCAAGAACACCATAGCACTGATTCAAAAGAAGAAATACTCCCCCATGTTTATGGCAGCATTGTTCACAATAGCAAAGATCTGGAAACAGCCCAAGTATCTATCAGTGGACAAGTGGATTGAAAAGCAGTGGTACATATACACAATGGAATACTATGCGGCCATGAAAAAGAAGGAAATCTTACTTTTTGAGAAAACATGGATGGACCTGGAGACTATTATGCTAGGTGAAATAAGCCAGGCAGTGAATGAAAAATATCATATGACCTCACTCATGAGGAATCCAATGAACAATGTGAACTGAGGAACGGAATAGAGAGACAGGAGTGATCAAAGGGTCCAGAGGGAAAGGGGATGATAGGATGGGATGAGAGCAGAAAAGCAAAACCAGGGGGAGGACGTTGTGGGGAGGAAGGCAAGGGAGATGTGGTGGGAACACAGGGAAGGTGGGGAGGTATTCGGGGGTACACTAGAATCTATGTACACCAAATTAAAATAAAATAAAATAAAATAAAAATTATAGTCAATACCCTTTGCCTCAAATTAATGGATTTGTATATCTGTGACAAGTTGCCCTGGAATTGGTGGCTAGCACTGAAACTATGATCAAGTAGACATTGAATGTCTTGTGTCCTGAAAAGAACTGCCAATGATTGGGGCTTCTTAAGCAGTTGTCACATGAGTTTTGCAACAAGTCACCTTCCAATCTTTATAAGCAGAAGGCCGAGGGTGGGTGGAGTAGCCAGCATTCCCTCCCCTTTCAGGGAAATAATGTGACTGCTGAGAGACCTCCAGAAAACAATAACATTGTGGTTATCTGGTCATTGCTTTCCCAGGATCGTGACCTGCCTGTTGAGAAGACCCCAGCTATGAGGTTCATCTGTTAATAAGAAGTAGAGGAAGTATAAAAGAATGTCAAAGATGTCAAACAGGAGCTTGAATTTATGTCAAGCAACTATGCTTTGGGAAACCCTATGGCACCCTCTCCCAAGACCACATGCATTTACCATGAGAAAGCCAGGTGGGAGCTCCTGCCATAATAGTCTTGCTTTTCCCACTAGTACCTACCATATCAATCCCTCTGTCTGGCAGGAGCCCAAGACTGGATTTGAATGAGAATTCTCTCCCCCAAGAGCCCAAACATTTATCTCAATACCAAAAGAGTTAGAACTTAAAAAAAGACTGAAAGATCTTCTTTCAAAGAGTTCCCTGAAATCTATGGTCAACCCTAAACAGAGAAAAGAGAGGATATAAGATTAGAAATTTAAAGAATATCGGATTGAGATTTCACTAGCTAAACACAACTGGGAGAATATGAAATTTGAGGTAATCCTGTAGTCACATTTATTGAGCATTTACTATGAACTAGGCACTGAAATTTAAATAGAGTTATTCAATGTATCTTCACAACAATCTTATGAAGTACTATTATCACTCCCATTTTATAGATGTGGAAATGAATGCATTAAAAGTTAAGTAATTTTCCCCAAGTCACATACTAGCTGATGGGGGAACAAGGCAGCTCCAGCCCTCACTATTAATCACCACATCCTTCTACCACTCTCAATTAAGAAAGCTATAAAGAGAGACACAAAAGTGTTCTTGGAGGAGAAGATTAGACAAAACCGTTTCATATTACATACTATTGCAATGAGTTCAGCTGCTCAATAAACTGGTTAAATATCTGCATGAAAGTCTTAATAAATATTTAATGAAATTTTTTAATTCTGAAAGGACTAGGAACTATCTATCCATCATACCTTTTCAGATATTCTTATATTCTAAATATAAAACATTATCAGTAGGCTCATCTTATGCATTGCACTAATGAAAAATAATATGAAGAAAATATAAACACACACACCATTCCCCATACAGCCTAGAGCTCAGTAATTCTGTAAAAAAATTTTGTTCGTCCACCTAAATTTCTAATGATAAGCCTATGTTTATTACTAAGTAAAACATGAATGCTTGATTTGGGGGGAAATGGGGAAATCTCTTTCTTAGAATGAAAAGAAATTTGATTAAAGGTACATATTTCTAGCACCTCCTACATTTGACCCTCTGAGTAGTACAAACGTTCATGTATGCCCTTGTGCCTCCTGACCATCCAGACTATAATCATACAAAAATTTTTATTTTAAAAATATGTAAGGCAACATTTTAAAAAGGCAAATGTATGTTCTTATTTCCATAAGTTTGTTATCAAACAAACATGATTTTAAGTTAATAAAACCGTTACTGGAACTAATTTCATTATTTGAAAAAAACTCACTTCCAGAAGTCAGCGAGCATGAAAATAACTCACTACTCAATTGATTAAAATCAGTTATAATAATTTTATCTCCAGCTATTTGATAATATTGAGTATGCTCTCCCAAAAATTTTCGCAAAACTCTGAGTTGTAGAATTTTGTCCAAGTCCTAATAACTCAGTAAAAAAAAGTCTTTAGAAAAAATATTCTTGTTCATCTCACTGATTACTACAGGTAATACATTGCATTTAGCCATGAGTAAAATATTATTTGCTTGATAGTCTTGTAATCATTATCTCTAAGCTTCTATGTGTGGGTTGTATTCAGAGCCTCTTATTGTAGATGCTTTCTTTCTTGGTCATAATCTAAAAATAAATAGCTATAAAACCTAAGCCTTCTCTGTTTCCCCTCCTTATTAACCAGAGAGCCTACATTTTCCTTCTCCTGGCTCTTGTTTTAAACGTGTTATGAAAGGCTTGATCCTTCTCCTCGGTGACCTGCTCTCATTGGAACTCATTTTGTGCCCTGGCCTCTCTGACCGTCCTGCAGGCCTCTGATGTTCCCTTACTCTCTCCTCGCTGATCTGCCCTTGTTCTATTTAGCAGATAATTGCTTTTAGCATTTCAGATCTTAAAAACAGACTCTGTGTTCCAGATGGCAGCCACCTATGGTTTTCTTATCCTTTTTTTCATCATCATGGCTCTCTGTGCTTTATCTTTAACTGTCATAGTCTCTCCTTTTAAAGAAATCCCCACCACTTTTCCTTTGAGAGTCGGTGTGCACAGGATAGTCCTCTCAAATATGTTAAGCTCAGGCATGGGTCTGTTTCATCCCTTTCTAAACTCCGCTCCTCCATTCCTTCCCCTTCCTCAACGTTCTGCCATTTCCCCCAAGTGCTTGAAAAAGGTGACTCAGAACTGTAATTACTCCACTGCACTTGTCATGTATTGAATTACGGTGTTCTTCTAGCTCTGCAATGGCAATCACTGCTAAACGTTAAGCAAATGTTATTCCCATTGTGAAGAGTTTAAGCACAAAACTAGATCTATCTATCTATCTATCTATCTATCTATCTATCTATCTATCTATCATCTATCTATCTATCTATCTATCTATCATCTATCTATCATCTATCTATCTATTCCAGAACATTTTAAGCAAATATTGTTCCCATTGTGAAAAGTTTAAGAATAAAACTAGATCTATCTATCATCTATCTATCATCTATCTATCTATCTATCTTCTATTTAACATCTAACATCTATCAATCTATCTATCTATCATCTATCTATCTATCACCTATCTATCTATCTATCTATCTATCTATCTATCTATCTATCAACATTTAACTATCTATCTATCATCATCTATCATTTATCTTTCTGTTTCAGAACTTACTTTTCCAATGGCTGCATCTTCTAAAGTCTGGTTATTTCTTCTTTCCTAAAAGTCCTTTTATAGGAAAGAGTCTCTTTATTCCAATTCAGCTAATCATTTCACTTTTATTTACATATTTATAAGGAGCTTTAGGCACACATAACACTTTCAAAGCAGAACCAAAATTAAAACACTGTCTTTGCCCCAAGAGTTTCCAATCTATTTTCACATTTCCAGTATTTTTTAGAACTGTCCTAAATTAGTCTTTTAGGAGAAAGCTTCAATATACAATAGTAATTGCAGTATCTGCAGAACCCAGACAACTCAGAAATAAATGTATTTTATCCTATCAGGGCTGTGAATATGTAAATAGGCTCCAGCCTTTCACACCTGAATGGATGGATTACATCCTGCAGAAACCTGTTTCCTTTGGGAGATTTAATTAAGACAGGAATGCAAAGGTTTTCTTGGGACAAACAAGTTTACAGTATTTCACAGATAATATTGAAAAATTTATAAACATGTCACAGTCACCAAACTTAACATGAATTGGTTAGGTTTTCTTGCTGTACTTCTAGAAGACTTTTGAATACAGCTCTGAACAAAAAATCATGACAGTGATGAAATTCTTTGGCAGAGAAAATGGCAGTGCAGTTTTGGAATCAGAATGGGCAATGGGAGACCTGGGGTTACATCTACAATGCTTATGAGCAGAAACCTTACTGAAGCCACTCCAAGCTAAAACTATCTCCAAGCTGATGGCCTACAACATATTGACACACAATACAATACATAGACTAACGGAAATAAGAATTGTTAGCTCCCTGGGGGAAGTGAGGAATGTCTTTTTGTCACTGTTCAGCACTGCAGCCTCTCTCCTTCCACATGGTGCTCATGTAATTCGTCACTTATAGCCAGCCCTACCTGCCTGTGCTATGTGCTCCCAGATTCCTGATTCCCCTGCTCCTGTTGCCCTCAGCTACTGCAATTATAGTTCTCTCTTTACCACAAAGGCTATGGATTCTTTGATGGTGTCTTTGATCCCAGAATCCCCAAGGTTTTGTACAGAGCCTGATACAAAATAGGTTTTTCAATAAATGATGTTTGATTGAATAAATGAATTAGAGAGTGGATAAATTAGATAGATGAAATTAATTGAACTGAACTAATCATAAATGGTAACTTTATGTTCTAAGCTTAATCACTGTTCCCTCAAACTCTCTCAGGAAATCTATTCATGTTCCTCATTTTTGTCTCCCTAAATATATAAGCATCAATTGGATGACTTTAAAGGGCATTATACTGATTAAAAATCCTACTTTTGCTCTCCATATAGAAATTTTAAAAGTTTTTCTGCCTGCATCACCAAATATTTTATTGCAAAATGTGAGCCACGGCTATGGCATTCAAGGTTAAAAATAAATAGGCAACTTTGCTGTTTGGTTCTATGATAATTATCCAGATAGCTTTAATATCTTTTTTTATATGAACTTGTCTTCTATCAAAAGATAATCATCTTCCAAACACTCTGGAATAACAAAATATTTCAGAGATTAAAAAGAGAACCATATAATTTCATTTTTCATTTAAGAATGGTATCTCTGTTTGTATTAAGTTTATTAATGGCATTCTTCTGTGCCTGCATGCTGGGTATTGTGCCAAATGAGTGAGATATAAGAGAACAAGAACAAAAGAAGGGTTAGTCTCTACCCTCATGGGTCTCACAAACCCAGAAAATCTGGATGGCAAGATGAGATTTCCCAGTCAAGGGCACAACCTATCCCTATCCCTTTCTTCCTTATTCTCCCTGTTCCCTGGTGTTTGGTGCACTGGTCTGACACTTCTAATTGTCTGTAGAAGCTAACACCTCCAATTTACTGCCTTCTGCCACACATCAAGTTTTCCACAGAAGGAAAAATTAAGCTCTCATTCAACAAATAATTATTGAGTAACTGTTCAGGTAAAATGCAGAGTGCTAGAGGCAGGAGGCAGTTTGTAAGTCTTTCCACGTCTTCCCGTCAAGCTACAGGATGGGAAGCAGGGCTGGAAAACAGGAAATAGGGGCTTGTCAGGAAGAACTCAGCCAGAAAACAAAATCAGCTATTAAAAACAATTAAGTCAAAATTATTTATGTTACAAGGAAAATCATTCATGCTCTGCCTTCTCTTAGAAGAATAATCACAATGAAAACAAAATTATGATAAGACACAGATAGACTAAAGATGTGCTTTCCATTTTCCCTTGGAGGCATGCATATGAATTAATTTGTACAAAATCAATGGAATCAAGAAAGGAGCAAGTGAGTTTTGTTTGCAAAATTATCATTGGCAAATGGAATCAATTACAGTAACACAAATGCAATTATTAACCCATCTTTTAGATAACTGAACTATAGTTTAATTTCAAAAATATTTATCTATTTTGTCACCAACCACAACTTTCTTCTCCTCACATACAGAGTACAATGCCCTTTTGGTCATTAAAGAAGTAAAATGTATAATGTGCTCATGGTATTTAGCAAAAGGCAATTCACCAGAAGTCTTGGAGAAATAAAGCAGTGATCCATAGTAAATTGTCAATTTTAACACAAGACCCAGTTGCCATAAATAGGTAAATTTATCTAGCTTTAAACCATAGATTATCTGCTCTGACTGGTTGGCTCAGTGGTACAGTGTTGGCCTGCCGAGTGGAAGTCTCAGGTTTAATTCCTGGTCAGGGCACACAGGAGAAGTGACTATCTGCTTCTCCAGCCCCCCTCCTCCCCCCCCTCTCTCTATCTCTCTATCTCTCTCTCTCTTCCCTGTCTCTCTTCTCCTCTGACAGCCATGGCTTGAATGGTTTGAGCAAGTTGGCCCCAGGCCCTGAGGATGGCTCCATGGCCTCACTTCAGGTACTAAAAATAGCTTGGTTGCCAAGCAATAAAGCAGTAACCCATGATGGGCAGAGCATCACCCCATAGAGGACTTGCTGAGTGGATCCCAGTCAGGGCACATGTGGGAGTCTGTCTATCTGCCTCCCTGCTTCTCACTTAATAAAAACAAACAAACAAAACCATAGATTATCATGAATTAATTCTCATCAAATCACATTCACCACTCTTCTCGGCCTTCTTATGGGAAATTCAGCTGAAATAAAATGAGTCAAAGCCCTCTTTTTATTTAATTTTTAAAACTTCAAGAAAATGTCAGATTTTGAGAGTCTACTTTGAAAGTGTATGTGAAGTTGGAAAAGAAACAGCTTCATGTACAACTCCTAAACTGGAAGATGAGGAGGCTCACAAATCTACTGATGGGACAGCAGCTTGCTCTTAGCTTCTTAATTTGAATTCCGCCTAAATCAAGTTATCAGAACTGCTACCAAGCAGTGACTTCATAAAAATGTCTAAGGACAATAATCATCTCTCACATTGCTAAACTGTTGGCACGAGACAACTTAAGTGGCAAGTAGGGCTCATCAACATGGCCCAAAAAACAAATAAATCTTTCAGAAATACTTTCTTCTACAACATTTAGTGTTGGCCAAATAGTAATAGTACAAGGAGCTGGCCATCTGTAATGATCAGTTAAATGTCATATTTTTATTTTTAGACCTGAATTCAACCACTTAAGCATAATCATTTATCTAATTCTCATGTTATCAAATACAAAGAGAGAATTTGTTCTACGGGTAAATTAAATAAGAAACTTGAGGTACCCACCTATTTCAAAATGTGAAAAGTGGTCAGGACAATAAAAATAAGTAAACAAATAACTAAAAAAACTCCATGAAAGTCTGGGGTGAGAAAAATTACTTCCAACAATGGTTCTCAAAATGTCAATAAAGAGAGAAAATTCAAAGACTCGTAGAACTGCACTGTTTGCAGACGGAGGTGAACAGAAGATAAAGGAGATATTAGAGGCAAAAGTTACAATATGGCTTCTATTTTTAGGGGCAGGACTACATGATAAACATTGGAATTTCCTCAGTCCCTTGGAGACCACTTCATCGTTTATCCCCACCCTGCTTCCTCCTCTCCCCTCACCTCCGAGTGCAGGTGTCCACCTGAAGGGTAAGTTAACTTAGGAGGGGGAACCAATGGAGAGAAGGAGAGGGAAAATAGAGAATAAAATTCAGGAACACTAACTAGGAGCAGAGAAGAACTTTTTCCAGAGGCCGTGAAAAGGAGCTGTTGCTGGCTGGGCAGCTCAGTTGGTTAGAACATTGTCCTGATACACCACGGTGGTGAGTGATCCTCAGTCAGGGCACAGAAAAGAATCAACCGATGAATGCATATGTAAGTATAATAAGTATAACAGCAAGTCAGCGTTTCTCTCTCTCTTTCCCCTTTTCACTCAAAAATCAATAGATAAAAAAAAATTTTTTTTAAAGAAAAGCAGAGACTTGTGAAGACAGTGGATAAAGGTGTTTATTCCCACAATCACATGAGATTTGATTATATTTTTTTATAGAGTATAATCCTGAGGCTCCTACAATTGAATAACCTTGTTAAGATTGAAGTGGATCAGAACACACCAGCCTGAAATATACCACGTTGGCAGAGGGCTGTTCTGAGCTGAAGGCCAGTGAGAAACAGCAGACTTGAAACAGCCCTTGGCTTTGCTCTCCCATTTGCCTGCACTGGAGATGACTGTGGACTAGCAACAGCCCAGGGCCGGCACTGAGGGGTATCCATATAACAGACTTTATTAGACAGCCCTTACTTTCCATTAGCTTCCCCATATACTTACCGCCCCATAGCTTGACACACCTAAACCCTATATCTTTTTTCCATTGTCTTGGCACTTTTGCACAATTTTATTATTCTTTGTTTAAACGGTATATGAGCCACAGGTTCTAGCTTCTTCTTTGGGTCTTCACTATTTTTCTATAAAGGCCATATGCATAGGTCATAAACAATTTACCCTGCTATCTTTCCTTTGTCAGTTTAATTTATAGTGCCCTAGACACTGAACCTAAGAAAGGAGGAAGAAAGTATTTTTCCCTCCCATGCAAGGCCATGCAGCTGGTAAGCACCAGCGTACACGCATAGGGCAAACTGATCTCAATCCCATGTTCATCTCTACACCAAAGGAGTCCCATTTGAATGGCCAGGAAAGTGTGTGATGTGTGCTATGGCTGGAGCATGGGGTGAAAAGGAGAGTAAGAGTATGACTAAAACAGGATCAATAGCCTGACCTGTGGTGGCGCAGTGGGTAAAGCACTGACCTGCAACACTGAGGTCGCTGATTCAAAACCCTACGCTTGCCTGGTCAAGGCACATATGGGTGTTGATGCTTCTTGCTCCTCACCCTTCTCTCTCTCTTTCTCCTCTCTAAAATGAATAAATAAAGTATTTTTAAAAAAAGACAGGGTCAATATCGGAGGGTCAAAATTTCCTGATAGAAATAAAAGAAGAAAGTATTTCCAGGTATAAACGAAGTACCTAACCTTTGACAACATCCTTGAAAAGAATGAGAATTAGATTCCAAAAATCAGCAATAGGAAATGGTGTGTAAAGTGGTGATCTAAGTCACATAATGGGGAAACCAAAGGAAGGCTCCTGGAATCATAGTGACATATAAGCCCTTAGGATCCATGCTTTAAAGCTGTAAATAGATGCCTCTGATGTCACATAGGCTTCACTACTGCTGGTTCCCGGAAGCAAACTCTGCCTCTACAAGCTCTGTAACCACTCTGTTGCCTGTAGTGATCCCAAGATGATCTATGGCAGGCTTGCTTTCCTGATAATATAACAGGAGGATCACACCTGCCAGTACTGAAGCAGCAAGTGCAATAGAGGCATTAGTGCCTAAATGAAGCTTGATTGCCCCCCTCTAAGGTAACCAGAAGAAGCCAGGAAGCAGGTAGAGGTGGAAGGAGGAACTGAAAAAGAGAAAACTCAAGAGACCTATTATTGCAACTGTCTGAAGCACTTTGTAAGAGACATAAACATGCTTAGAATATTTTGTTCTAATATTTATAGGGAATTTTAAAAGTTATCTCTTAGGAATCAGGAGAGTAGTCTTTGCAATAAAGCTACCTCATTTCCATCTCAACAAGCACTATCCAAAAACTAGGAGAGAAGAGAATACTTGTGCATGTTTTGATTTTGATTTTGTTTATATCTTCTGTCTTTACCTGCCATCTTTAAGCTCATCTATTGTCATTTACTGACTTCACTTGGCTTACGACAAAAATTTAACGTACCTTGTATTCAAGGTGAAAATTCAGAACTTAAAAAGATACCTAAGCAAAATGTTTTGTAGACTATTTCTGAGAAAGCTTGGAATTCAATTGCCAAGTGTTCCACTAGAACGCAATTCCGTGTAATCAGCAGGAAAGTAGCTGCGGCCATTTATCGGTTCTTCTACTTGCATTTTCTATGCATGTAAAGTATGTATAATTAGAAGCCTCCACAGGCAGAGAGAGTCTTATGTAATAATAGTACATTTTATCAGAATGGTGCTATTTAATTTGCAAATTTTAGAGTATTTTACAGTGATGATCAGTTAGCAATAATAACTGTCACATCCTGGGACATTTGAATCCATATTAACATAATAAATTAAAATTAATAAAAAATAATAATTATCACATCTTTAAATATTTTAATATAAAACTTTATGTAGAAGAGAGAAAGCACTTATAAAAATTCACTAGACCTGCTGACCTGTGGTGGCGCAGTGGGATAAAGCGTCAACCTGGAACACTGAGGATGCTGGTTCAAAACCTTGGGCTTGCCTGGTCAAGGCACATATGGGAGTTGATGCTTCCTGCTCCTCCCCCTTCTCTCTCTCTCTCTCTCTCCCCCCTCTCTCTCTAAAAATCAATAAAAAAATAAAAAATATACCATTCCTTTAAAAAAAAATTCACTAGACCTAGGTAGGTAACTTTGTGCCCATGATCTCAATTACTTTTGAATATTGCAAATAGGTCAACATTTAGATCTTAGATGTTAGAAGGCATCCAAGGATGGAAAAATCTACACAATAAAGTAACTGGAATAAGTAAAGCTACTTTATATTTTCAAACTGCTTTTTACATTTACAAAGACATTTACATGTTTTCCAATTCTTTAATTCTCTTTACAGCTCTGTCTCTAGTTTAGAAATGCACACTCAGACCAGGACAACAGAGTTTTTCTTGAAGTCTTCTATCTGGTGACTGTCGCTCACAATAAAGCTCACACCCTTTTGGGTCTTGGACTGCCTTCCTCATGCCATGGTTACCAATCTGGAACAGATCATCTTAGTTTTCTAAATCAGTTTCCTCCTCTGTAAAATGAAGCAGTGGTTCCTGATAACTACTGTATTTTTCACTCTGTAAGACACACGTGACCATAAGACACATCTAGGGTTTTAAGGAAGAAAATAAGAAAAAAAAATCTGAACTAAATGATGTGTTAAAATATTTAATAAAATATCATATTTTTCACTCCACAAGACACATGAGCATTTTTCCCTCCACTTTTTTGGGGGAAAAGTGTGTCTTATGGGTGAAAAATACAGTAATTCACCTTTCATAGCTGTAAAAACTTTACAAAGTTTAAATTCTACTATAATCAGAAGGAAAAGAGCCTAAGTTGCAATGTAAGCAAAATTTGTGCTTTGTGAGAGAAAATTATGATTTTTATAAAAGTCACATCACTTTATAGAATTCCGAGATCCCTGAAGACAGCTGAGGGTCTTCCTTCTCCTCCCCCTCTTCCCCACTCCCTCCTGGATAGCATTTTATTTCTAAAACACAGAAAGACATTTTTTGTCTTTGGCAGTGTTTGGGGGTGTTCTATTTGTACATTTTAGTAGTATTATTTAATCTAAGTAATGACCTACTTATGGCATAGGAAAATAATTCAGAGAGAACACAATAAAAAATATCAGAGTGCATCCTATTAAAAAAATTCACCAGATTTGAAAGGAAGGCGTGAAGTAATTGGCAGCCACCAGCTCCACCTCAGACCGGGTGTTGTGGAAGAGGCACAATAACAGTTTAGAAAAATAAACTTTGACTTTACTATTGACATAGGGTCCCAAATTTAGTGAAAGTACATGTTAAATTACAGATTGTTGCATGGTACATACATAAATAATTTCTGTACAGTAGAAAAGATAGCCCTAAGTTTATGACTGACTTTACCATAGCACATTAACCAGTTTTGTATCTAGGCTAGAAATCTTTTTTTGTTTGTTTGTTTAGAGAAAGAGAGAGCGAGAGAGAGCAAGAGAGAGAGATACAGACAGGAAGGGAAAGAGATGAGAAGCATCAATTCTCCGTTGCAGCTCCTTTGTTGTTCCTTGATTGCTTTCTCATATGTGCCTTGATTCGGGGGCTCCAGCAAAGTGAGTGACCCCTTGCTCAAGCCAGAGACCATGGCATCAAGCCAGAGACTTTGGGGTCATGTCTATGATCTCATGCTCAAGTTGGCAACCCCACATTCAAGCTAGTGAGCCTGTGCTCAATCTGGTGACCTCCAGAATTTGAACCTGAGTCCTCAGCATCTCAGACTGACATTCTATCAACTGCGTCACTGCCTGGTTAGGCTAACCTAACAATCTTAATACTTTTATTAAATTTCATATAAATATCCAGCTCCTAAAATAATTTTTGACCAATCTTAGCAACTTATAGGTCTCCTATTAATTAATAAGTTGAATAAAATTTTTGACATCTTCATTTTTTATGAAAATCATGTTTTTAACTTTAGAAAAGTATACTTAGACAATCTTATGTAATAAGAATAAAAATGTTTTATAAAACTTTGGCTTCCATTATAGCACACATTTGTTTTTAAGTTACATTGTAAATGGCATGTTTTATTATAGATGTTATTCAAAAAAGTTTAAAAGCCTCTGAATTAGAAAATTTACTCCATGACCTCTTGAAATCCCCTAATATTTCTGCAATTCAAATGATCCAGCTTTTTTCCTTCTCCTTATTTTTAAGCTTAAGCTTCAAACAAACAATATTTTGTTTCATGTTTCTCTAAGAATTACCTGCAAGAAGTCCAAATCCTAGGAGTAATTTTAAAATAACCAAAGTGTCAGCCCGCTGATAGCAAATCTCTTCCTGGGGCGGACAGTCCCCTGGGGTGTGAATTGGTGGTTAGGCTGGTAGCAGCAGACTGTCAATTGCTGAATGTAAGCTCTGCTTCATGGCCAGCTGATTTGCAGGAAGAGACTTGGAAAATGTCAGGAAAAGGGTAAAGCACAGAGATTACAGACACAAAGTAAATCCAGTGGTGGCATGAGGCATTTATTGACTTAGCACAAAATATCATGTGGCATTTTACAATAACAGCAAGATAACTACATGGGAATTCAACTCATAAATAATGGAATCCGGGTAATAAAGACAGCAAAATCAGGGCACAACCAGGCTATATTAAAGCATTAAAGCCACAGTAAGAAGCCTGGCTCAGAACTTTCTCATTCAGACTTGGGATCCATCTGCCTGTTGGCATCATTTTAACTTTGGCTTCTACATAAAGCCTTCCCTGTGGCCTCTCCACTGGGAACACAGTTTCTCTTCTTTGATTTGCAACCCAAACAAGGGGGATGCAAAAGATTGGTGAAATTTTGATTGGAAACTGTGCGGCTTTTTCACCTATAATTTATTCTGAGAATCTGCAATGGTAGAAATTACCCAAGGAAGAGAATAACAATGAATGTAGGAAATTCCAACTGGTAATATGGTAGATGCTTTAGAATTTGCTCTGGCCTAAGGCATATAATAGCATTGTTTTTGTATAGAACCACCTAATAATTCAATTGAAATGTGTTGTTGTTGCTGTTGTTCAAGAAGTCCCCCTTCACATTTCTGTTCATGTAGTAGCACAGAATGCCTGTAACCTGCAACAGGGCAGAATCCAAACCTAAATATTTGGCAGAGGGCTCCTAACAGACATTATTTGCAAAATTCTTCAGTGACATGATTCATTTATGTTATCAGAAAGCAATAAACAGACACAATTGTTGAGAAAAGAAGCTTGATGTATTGCACAAAATACCACTCTGATAATAGAAACTGTGCATTACTGCCAGTGTATTATAGCAGAGAAAATATTCAACTCTATCTGTGCTCTAGTTTTTGTTTTGCCTGTAACTAGCTATATGACTTTCTTTGGTCAAGTCAACCTTCTCCCTCAATCTCCTCTATTCACAAATGAAACAAAGAGTACACATTCCATGAGACAAATAATAATGAAAAATAAGTGAAATAATATAATGTGTTTGACAGATTATAATATGCTGAAAAATATAAAACATTTTAACGCATCACATCTTAAAAAGATGTGCATACTGAATGCATGAAGTAATTTGTGTATGATTTATAACTTTAAACTTCAAGAGTATAAGTGATATCCATCCAAAAGTTATTACACTGACAATATAAATTTTAAGCAAAATTACTGATTTCCCAGAATTCATTAAAAATTGAACTTCTGCCTGACCAGGCAGTGGTGCAGTGGATAGAGCATCAGACTGGGATGCCGAGGACCCAGGTTCGAGACCCTGAGGTCGTCAGCTTGAGCGCGGGCTTATCTGGTTTGAGCAAAAGCTCACCAGCTTGGAACCAAGGTTGCTGGCTCGAGCAAGGGGTTACTCGGTGTGCTGAAGACCCACGGTCAAGGCACAGATGAGAAAGCAATTAATGAACAACTAAGGTGTCGCAATGTGCAACAAAAACTGATTAATGCTTCTCATCTCTCCCTTCCTGTCTGTCTGTCCCTGTCTATCCCTCTCTCTGACTTTCTTTCTCTGTCTCTGTAAAAAAAAAATAAAATTAAAAGAAAATAGAACTTCTGTTTAGGTATTAAAGGTCTTAAGCGTGGATTAAATGAAATATACATCAAGTACTTTATACATGATTCCCAAAAGTGAAATATTCTTGAGGGAAAAACTGATAAACCTACTAGCAAAATGTTGTCTCTTCTGAAACAGAGTTTTCACAGGTCAGAAAACATAAGATTATACAGGCTGGGGCAAAAGTAGGTCTATAGTTGTTCCTATGAAATATAATACAATAATTAATACATAATAACACAAGAATAAATTCTGTGTTTCATGTACTCACACTGTAAACTTAATTTTGCCCACCCTTGTGATATGGCTGAAAAACATTTTGAGGGCATGCAAGTTAACAAAAACCCTGAGTAATTACACATTATATTCAATCTATTACCTAACGGCTTGGAGAAGTGACATGGAGAGTTAGCAGTCTGACAAGCCACTCTTAACTGTGAAAGCAACCAATATCATGAGATTAATGCATTCAGGTGTCAAGAAATGGCTTGGAACTTTTATAACCTACAGAAAGAACCAGTTTTCTACTTCTTTGAAGACAGAGCTTTCATTAGGTCAACAATGCATAGCTTCTACAGATGCCCCACAACCATACTCTAATCAGATGGCATTTGCCACATACTGATTTATGTAGAGCAGAATGCTTTAATAGAAACAGGATATTCCAGAGTACTTAGAATTATAGGGTTTGGCAGAGTAGTTTAGTTCTGGATCCCTAGGTATGAGCTAGAGCAGCGGTTCTCAACCTGTGGGTCACGACCCCAGCGGGGTCGCCTAAAGCTATCGGAAAATACATAATGCATATCAGGTATTTACATTCCGAATGTAATGTAAATAACAGTAAAAACTGTAACAAAATTACAGTTATGAAGTAGCCACCAAAATTATTTTTTGGTTGGGGTCACCGCAGCATGAGGAACTGTATTGCGGGGTCACAGCATTAGAAAGGTTGAGAACCACTGAGTTAGAGTTATTGTAGTTTCTGAATAGTGAATAACCTTACTCTACCAAGCTTTAAAACCAGCAACACTGGCCTGTGATTACATTTTAAAAGCCAAGAAAACGTATGTATTAATATCTTTGCACATGATAATTTAATCAAGACTAAGTTGAAGAGCTAAAAAAAAAGGATTTATAACAAAATCCTTAAGAAATTAATCTTGTAAATATTCCTTTGTAAGTTTTTGTGGTGCTTGAAAGAAAAATTTTAATATCCTTTGCTGTGGTCTTATGAATAAAATCAAGCAGGTTTTGTTTCTTAAAGCAGAATAGAAAGACCCTGTCTCAGGAAAACATTATATGTATTATTCTTCATATATAAACAATTATTCATATATATACATTTACATCTAAAATTCAAGTGCCAAACCATATTTCTTTAAAGATATTATATAATAGGCCCTGGGTGGTTGGCTCAGTGGTAGAGCGTCGGATCTTGTGTGGATATCCCAGGTTCGATTCCCAGTCAGGGCACACAGAAGAAGCAACCATCTGCTTCTCCACTCCTCTTCCTCCCCTTTGTCTCTCTCTTCCTTCCCCTCTCTCAGCCATATTTCACTTGATTCAAGCACACTGGCACTGAGGATGGCTCTGTGGAGCCTTCACCTCAGGTGCTAAATGTAGCTCGGTTGCGAGCATAGCCAGGTAGATCCCGGTTGAAATGCATGTAGGATTCTGTCTTTCTATCTTCTCTCCTCTTACTTGGAAAAGAAGAAAACAAAAGATATCACATAATAATTAATAATAATTAATAATAATTATATGACTACAGATAAGCCTCCTAACAAACGTCTCTATGAAATGGGGACTACAGCCATATATATTTTGTACATGTCAAAAGTAATAATTCCAAATTATGTGACAGACTTCCTTATGATCATTCAATTTATAAATACTGAAACTAGCACTCTGATTCAAATTTCATTCAAAAGCAAATAAGCCATCATTTAGAAAAGACTTTTGTGTGTAACAATCTGAATGACAGTAGTTGCACTAAATTTAATGTGGACAATATTTCAAAGAAATTAATGTATAAACTTGCTTATTTTCAAATATTTTCACCCTTACTCAAAGGCATGTGCATGTTTCTCTGGGAGGAGAAATATTTGAAAACAGCACACCCAGCCTGATTATCAACCCCAGGGAGTTAAAAAGTTCTTACATAATTATAAGAATATGTCAGTGGCCAGATGTACCCAAAAGAAAATCTTAATTTAATGAAAATCAGTTTTCTCCCAGCTTCTTCATCTCTGAAGGTATGAGAAAGGTTTTTCTTATTTCACTGCTACCCTTCTACAATAACCAGAAAGGATATCAACTATTTTTGTCAGTCAGGCTGTCACTACTCCTGGTAAGTAAAAACGTTTTAGAAGGTTTCATCTAAAAGGAAGGAAAATATATGTCACTTTCCTAATCAGCTGTCAGGCATCTTTTATTCCAACATGTTTTCAGGGAGGAAAACAGAATTGCCGTTTTAGAAAAATGATAGAAACTTGGGGTGTTTTCTGTGAAAATTATTTAAGCAAAGATGGCCTTCAAACATATGGCAAATGGGAGAAATAATTTTTTTCTATCTCAAAGAAAAAAAAATGAGAAGAGGGAATGTCTAATTTTACTCTAAGATGTAATAAAAAGAGTCAATGGTGGGCCCTGGCCGGTTGGCTCAGCGGTAGAGCGTCGGCCTGGCGTGCGGGGGACCTGGGTTCGATTCCCAATTCCCGGCCAGGGCACATAGGAGAAGCGCCCATTTGCTTCTCCACCTCCCTCCCCTCCTTCCTCTCTGTCTCTCTCTTCTCCTCCCGCAGCCAAGGCTCCATTGGAGCAAAGATGGCCCGGGAGCTGGGGATGGCTCCTTGGCCTCTGCCCCAGGCGCTAGAGTGGCTCTGGTCGCGGCAGAGTGACGCCCCGGAGGGGCAGAGCATCGCCCCCTGGTGGGCAGAGCGTCGCCCCTTGTGGGCGTGCTGGGTGGATCCTGGTTGGGCGCATGTGGGAGTCTGTCTGACTGTCTCTCCCCGTTTCCAGCTTCAGAAAAAAAAAAAAAAAAAAAAAAGAAGAGTCCATGGTGAATCATGAAGTATCAATGATTTGATGAAATGAAGAGACTAAAAAAAAGCTTAATGAAGGGCTCTCATTAATTAATAATTGGATAGGCAGCCATTGTAAATTTATTGTCCTGGGTCCGAGAAATGTTTCATTCCAAAAAGATATGCTCAAGTCAGACTGTGGAGGATCTTCCATGTTCTGCTAACGTGAAGAATAAACAGATAAAAACAAGCAGTCCACTTCATGTCGCTTGACCAATCCCTAAATTTTACTCTATATTTACATGTTTAAGAATAAACATGAATGTGTTCTTAAGAGGATACAAAAACCCAGAGACCACCCAAGGAAATAGAATCAATACAGAAACTCATTGAATTGGGTTTTTTTGATCAATCTTAACAGAGAGCAAAATGAGAGCTGACAAGAAAAATATTGTTAATAAATAGTGTTTTGTGTACCTACCATATTTAGTAGTTCATCCTATAGTTAACGGAAAAACCCAGAATTCATTCAGTTTAACTCACACACAAGCAAACATAAAGAAGACAAGAAGGAAAATGGTAAGTATAAAGTTATAAGCAATTTTGCCATTGTGGTTCCCATTCATACTTTGTAAAACAAAAATCAGAGTTTATTATGATCCTGGTTTCTTTCCAATTTTGTTGTAACTCAAAATTATTTTCTGGGAGAAGGAGAGTGTTTCCCACTAACAGTGACATGCTGAAGCTTGGAAACTGCAGCAGGTTCCCTCTGGTCTGAACCTTCCTTGGTGTTCAAGTGGTGATAAGCTCTCAGGAAAGTGGGCTAAGGATAATGCGATTATTTTAGCTTGATATTTATTTTTAAAACCAGAAATATAATTTTTTTGTTGCTCTGTCATGTTGGTTTTTCTGGATATATCTTGTTTAATCATTGATTGCGTTCTATTCTGGACAGTCACAGATGTCAAAAAAATACTCTTAAAATTGTCAATCTTTGGTCAAGATGAAAATCTCAAGATTAATGAAAAAAAAGTTCAATTATATTTTTAAACGGATGGAAGAAGTCATGAATACTCTGGGTCATGTGGTCAATACATTTGAAGGACATTATAATCTTAGTGGAACCCAACAAGAAAAGGATAATACCAAGACACATGACAACTAGGTTAAGACCTTTTTTAGAAAAACAAACCCTTCCCATGCTCTAAAGAGCTGATCCTCCATATACACACCCAAAAACATAAATCCTCACTGCACTACAGCGATTTAAAAAGAAAAACCAGAGCAAAACACGTAGATGACTAAAACTTGCAGTAATATTAATGAAAATTTAAAAAAGAAGATTTTTGTCTTTATTAACATTTATGCAGTTTGGCTTGTTAACTGACTGTAGAAATCAAATAAGGATTAGAGGAAAAGGGATTTAGGATTCTACTTCAGACTTAAAAGCTTTATTGCTATTTTTAGGAAGCCAGTGACACTAGTTAACTGTCCAGTTAAGCATACTGATCCATGGTGCGGCTTGCAACGGGTACATAAGTAATCAGTGCATTAATGATTTTACATTTCCGATTATGTCAGGGTTCTGACCATTTCGGAGACTTCCGATTGCATGGTTCTTCTGTGAAGACACCAGTGCTTTCTAATCTAGCCTGCTGGCTGAACACAAAACAGAGTTAGCAGGGAGAGAAATAACATCACAATAGTTTCCCGCCACTAACCTTGCACATTCACAGTGAACAAACCCTTTACTTTAAATCAGCATGATCAGTGGGAAAGCTAGTTTTGAGAAAGCCTATAGCAAGTAACACTAATGGCAAATGGATAATTCTGTGTAATGAAGGCTGCCTATGACTATGTTTTAATCAGTAAATAACATTTAGCAGCATTTTCTAACCCAGTAAAAGATCTTCTGTTGGTGGAGGAAGTCTTCACAGACAAGCTCACTGAAACAGAGCACTTAGCAACAGCAAATCAAATGCAGCCCTTCAATGAAGTTGTTAGACACGAAACATCAACCACTGCTGCCATATGAGGGCTTGTTAAAAATCGATTCATTCTCGGGATCAAAGCTGAAAAATAGTTCCACAGCCTGCTTCATATCAATAGACAATTTTGTGTAGTACATCACAAGCACAAAAATAAAGTTTAGGAACAGTGGAGAGCCTCAGAAATCTGAGTTCCAAACAATATTTAAAATGGATTTCTGTCAGATAATAAAGGATGAGCTTAAATAGAACACAGTGTCAAACAGAAAGGTTGAGCCCTTTAACATAATAAATGCAATCAATAAACTTTCTCTTTTAGTTTCAATATGCAAAATAAAGGAGGGTCCAATTTTTCAAAATAGGGCTCTGATACAGACCTCGATAAGGCTTTTAAAATCTTATCAAGGAATACGTTGCTTCTGATCTCTGCATGTTTATGTGCATGACTGTGTGAATGTATATATGTGGATATGTGCACATGCACATTTAATAGCAAATAATTAAGTTCTGACATTAAGAAACAAGTCATGGCTATTATGTTTCTTACTTTAAAAAAAATAAAACAAATTTCAATTTCTTAGAGCTGCCTAGACACAGTCACCGAATAAACATACAAATTATTTTCCACAATTCAGTAAAAAGAAATATATCTGTTATCTTAACGAAATATATGTTAAAATAGGTATCGTATACATTTACGTGGGGACAATTTCCTGGTTATTACTATAAAAGCTTCAACTAAAATTAAATCACACTATTGTTATTCCAATAAGAATTGGGCAATCATTCATAATTATAGCCTAAATAAATGAGTTGGACAATAGCTGATTTAAAGAGGTCATACATAGTCTGAGTTTTAATTTGAAATTAATAACTGCATGACTTGTGTCTGGTAACAATTCCTTATTAAAAATGAATAAAGGCAGTGCCTGGAAGTAAATGTTTCCTACCTCATGGCTTTATTCTCTTGATATTTGTTAGGGGTTTGGAGAGGATGGGAGACATGGTCATGGCCCTCTGTGGCCCCTCTGTTATTACAAGATAAGGGAAATTGTACGTGTAGATAATGAAGGGGTAAGAGGAAGAGAAATCCCACACTTATTAAGTTTGGTATGCTTTATTCAGCTATCTCTTCCTCCCAGAAGATCTTATCTACTGATGGGCACAGTCTAACTTCCCCATTATTTCAAAGCCTGGATATAAGTAGTTAAGATCTCTTTGGGAATACTTCAGGACAGTCTACCCTTTGGAGAACACAGTTCCCCTCTAAACCAAGGGCCCTCAGCCCCTGCAAGCCATTATCTTTGTGGTAAAGTGTAACTCCTGATAAACAACTAGCCATGCCTTGAGCTATTACAGTTGGTGTAAAATAATGTGTCACTGCCTTTTGTTTATTGTATCTTCTAAAATAGGAATGAACGACTCCCAATCATAATTCATTCTCCCTTCTAAAGCTCTGCATCTCATTCAACTTATGATTAGATACTCAATACAATATTCTTGGAATTATGTGTCATATATATTTTGTAGGTCATCCATTCTACAAAATATTAACCAGAATATGTGTTACAGGATCTTCCATTTCAGTTTGGGCAATTAGTTACTTCTAAATTATAATACCTTTTCTTTCATACTACCTGCATTGTATATCTCTTCTGTTGGTTCATTTAAGTCTCTGACTCTACCTCAACGTTAGGAGCAAATGGAAGACAGAAGTTGTACTTGTTGCTCTTCATAGCATCAGCACCCAGGATAGAGTTTGCACGTAAGAGGCTTTCACTAAATATCGATTGGGTAAGTGAATAACTTGATTGTTTCATCCAGCTAGTCACAGTACAAGAAAGTTTATAGATCACTTGTGGTTCATCATAACATCCTTATCTTTTTGATGCATTTCTAGCCTCCTTAGGCATATTTCCTTTGGAAAATTCCAGTAAAATTATTTGTCTTCTACCCCAGTTTAAAGTGATAATATCACTTTAACTTTCTTTCCCAAGGCAACACCATGGTGTAGCCCTGAATGTGTTTACCTCCTTGCTGACCAGAAATGACACTGAAATCACTGGAAAGGTGTATTAGTGATAGTAAAACCCACCACACTCACATAGAAAAATGGGAGAATGGGAAGGGGCCATCTCTGAATGTGAGCTCTCATTACAATTCTGAAATCTCTTTTAAGGAGATGAAGAAAAAGTCAAGGAGGAGTGTAAGTCATAACTTACATGATCACAGGAGGCACAATGGCCAAACAGGAACCTAGTGGCCAAAAACTTGAAAAGATTTAGATCTTGCAGATGTGGATGATTGAGGTGAGGTATGAGGCTACTAATCAGGACTCATTGATGCTTGTCAACAGAACTTAGATCTATCACTTCCATTCCACAAGTGGACAAAGATGGAAAAAAAAAAAAGGATGTACAGAGAAAGCTGGAAACAGAGTGAAAGATGTTGGAAACCATCTGGCACCTCTCCCTCACTGTTATGGGTGACCTTCTGGAAGTCAGCTCACTCACACAAGTTAGCATCAGTGCTGGGACAGAGTACCAACATCCAGTCTCAACTCCACTATGTTTCCCACTGCACCACAGGCTTCCAGTTCAAAAGGCCACCCAGTCCTCAAAAACTGACATTTTACTGAAGAATGATGAAAAGAATGATTTCAACAGTGTCCTTGCTACAGGAACAATTCAGGTGAGATTTTAAAAAAAAGAAGAAGAAGAAGAAGTAGACTCTGGCCAGTTGGCTCAGAAGTAGAGCATGTGGTAGTCCTGGGTTCAATTCCTGCTCAGGGCACACAGGAGAAGCTTCTCCACCCTCCATCTGCTTCTCTACCCTTCCCCCTCTCCTTCCTCTTTATCTCTCTTTTCCCTCCCATAGCCACGGCTCCATTGGAGCAAAGTTGGTTTGGGTGCTGAGGATGGCTCCAGGGCCTCTGCCTCAGGCACTAGAATGGCTCCAACCGCAATTGAGCAACACCCCACAGATGGGCAAAGCATCATCTCCTGGTGGGCATGCCGGGTGGATTCAGGTTGGGCGCATGTGGAAGTCTGTCCGACTGCCTCCCACTTCTAACTTCAGAAGAAAAAAAAGAAGTCATTTTTCTACATTCCTGTAAAGGTGTTTAAATAGTCATGGTCCAGAAAACCATTCTCAAAAGGTCCTAGAACTAGAAAGAAGAAAAAAGATTGCTACTTATAGGTTTAAGTACTGTTTTAAAATAAAACCCATCAGTTTTCTAGACATTGGCATGATATATTGGAAAAGTATACTAGCTGGGTTATTTAGCACAATGTAGTTGCTTCTCTGAGTTGCAATTCCTCAAACAAACTGTGAAGCATTCCACCTCCTCAAAAGCATAATTGAGGATTAATAGTGAAAAGCCACATAAAATATTTAAAGATATCCTTAATACATAGTGTGCTGTTAAAAAGCTAGTTTTCCTGCTTCCAAATAAATGCATATTACTTTATAGTGTTCTGAGTTTCCTTCTATAGTGAGCTTAATTGATAAATTAAGACTCACTTAGGTGTTTTTTTTTTTTTTCGTAAGGAGAACTTGGATCTTTATCTCAATTTTTTTTAGCTTGAGATCTTGGATAGAAGCAAGAAATGTCTTAAAAAAATATTTTATATTGTCTAGTGTAACTCTACCTTCTAATACACAGAAAAATTCCCCAAGAGATAATTTATCTAATGTCATACTATTATATGGGGCAGAAACAAGACTTGAATCCAAAGTAAGTTCAAGAACAGAACTCGACATCGCCTCAGTTAAATTAGCTAGGTCTTAGTTTCTTTACCATTAAAACAGACAAACAAATAACTTGGGCTATACCCAAAGTTTCTTCTGTTATAAATATCATAGGATTTAAAAGGAAGAAAAGGAACAAACATTTTCTGAGCATCTATCAAATGAATAGCAGATAACTTGGAAGATAATTTTGCTCCTGTATGTGAATGTTGATCCTATTGCAAAGACTCATACTGTATAGCTATGTAACCATAAGTTATACCATATTTTCTATGGTAAACTGGCTGTTTTTAAATCCATCTAAATCACACCATTAAAATGATAATCAGAAAGACAATATGGCAACATAAAAATGCTAATGGCTTAATATTAATTGAAAGACTAGTCCATAAAATTGCATACTTTCTATAATTACAACTTTGGGTGCTCACTAAAGATTTCCTTAGGTGCAAAAGCAAGTCTTCACCCTAATCTCTGTGTGCCTGTGCCTGGTCCAGAGGCATTTGTTGAATTAAATTACACTAGATTAAAAAGAAAAAAATAAACATGTGGCTATACCTAGTAATAGCTTGAACATACATAAAAATGATACTGTTTGGTGCTGGGTTATCCAAGTAGATAATTTTTCCTCCTGTTTTTAGCTTCTCACTAAAGGAGTGGCATAAGAATACTTCCCTTGATTTCTGACTTCCAGTTCAATCACTGGGATATTGAAAAGACTAAGGTTTGATGCTATGAAGTGCATATTTCCTTGGAGAAAACCTGCCAGCTTTTCTTAACTTACCAACTATAGTGAAAATTTAGTCAGAAGATGTGAGGAAAATTTATGCTTCACTAATATGCTCTTCTCTTCTATCCTGCATTATTGTGCATCAACTTTGACCTCTTTTTCAAGAATTGTAAGTATCAATCAGCAAAAGATACAGTCAGCTCAGAAAAATACTGTCCTTTAAAAATGGAATGAGGCATTCATTTAAATGGTCACAATGACAAATAATGCATGTTTTAGCATTTTTCACCATTCATTTTTAGATTTAAAAAAATTCAAATGTAAAAAAGCAACCATAGAATGAAAGAGTAGAGCAGGAGATGTGGAAACAAAGCTGAGCTTGAGTCTAGCCGGCGTCTCACAACGTTCTCTTCCACTAGGGAGAGCCAGAAAATACAGACCAAGGTGAGAAAAAGCAAACAAGCAAACAAAGACCTTGTATTGCTTGGAAACCCTCTTTGCACTGCTCAGTAAAAGTATCTAAAACTGGAAATAAAGCCAAGGGATGATTGTGGGTCCTTTCTATATAGAGAATAGGTCCAGCAGAGATTATTTCTTTTCTAGGGCAGAATTTCTCAGCGTGAAGGCCAGTGAGCTTTGGGGCTTGATGATTCTTTCTTGACAGCAGGGAGGGCTGCCTGGTGCATTTTAGAATGTTGAGCGGTTCCTGTGAACTTTATCCACTAGGTTCCCGTAGCACCTTGCGGATGGTCAAGACCAAAAATGTCTCCAGATTTTGCTAAATATCCTCCAAGGAAAAAATACTCTGAATTACCAAGAAATACTGCTTTTGGGAAATGCATTATTACTAAAATTGTAGTTTTTTGTCTGGTAGAGATACAAATGATTTCTTTCTGGTAGAAAAGATATAATCAAAGGTTATGGTATTTTTCCCTGTTGAGCATTAATAGGTATTGTCTCTAATTTGGCAAACTTATTTCATTATACTTTTCCCAACTAACTACATGATTTCTCTTCCTCAAAGGCCCTTTAAATCATTCCACCATACTGAGGGTTCTCTTATTAGTGCATTAAGTAATCTACAATGTACCTTTACTTGATATTTGTACAAGATATTTGTTTCTAAAAATTCTCTTTCTTTTAAAGTGAGAGAAGGGGGTACAGAGAGACAGACTTCCACATAAGCCCCCACCAGGATCCACCCGGTAAGCCCCCGACTGTTGATACTCTACCCATCTAGGATCATTGCTTGGGCAACCAAACTACTTTTATTCTGAGAGGGAGGCTCCATTGAGCCATCCTCAACACTGAGGCCAGATTGCTGGAGAACCAGTTGAGCATGGCTGCAGGAAAAGAAGAAAGAGAAAATGAGAGAGAAAGGAAATGGGAAGTGGAGAAGCAGATGTTCACTTCTCCTGTGTGCCCTGACTGGGATACAAACCTGGGACTTCCACACTCCAGGCTGACATTCTACCACTAAGCCAACTGGCCAGTGCAAGAATTCTTAAACAATACTTTGACAGCCCTTTCCATCTTTATAGAAATATGTATGGTATCTTTTCCCTAATAAAACAATTCTATAAACCACAGAGTGACCTAATGACCTATGAACTCCTGACTGCTCCATCATCAACCATAAAAGTTTTCTACTTTATGAATAGTAAGATTTGTATGTTGGCATATGGCGATATAATCTATTTAAATTCCACTTAAGTAACATTAAAACAGAAGATTATTTAATTAGACAATTACTTTTCCTGCCAAGAAAACAACATAAATCAAAAACGCTTTGTTTCAGGTAGGAAAATAAATCAAAACTTAAACAATTATAATTTGAAAAAGTAACCACCAAAACCCATCACTGACCAATACAGAAACACAAATGCATGCAGACATACATGTGCCTGGTACAAAACTAAGGGTCCTTGGCTAATTCTTTCCTAAGGCAGTCACATAACATGGAGGGAGGGGGAAGTAAGAAGTATTACATTCAGGAGTGAGACCTTGTAGATCCCACAGTTTTAAAACTGGAAGTGAAAGAAAGTTTCTCTCTTTGTAGTAATGTGGGACTATTGCAGCTAACACTTTCCAAAACTCACTCATCTCCTGTATAAGAATGTGAGCATGCCTCTGGTTTGGGAAAGTGTCTGGCTGGGAATTTATAGCATAGTTTAGCTTTTATTTTTAGGTATTTATTTCTCAGTTAGTTACCTTCTACTTATGATAAACTAGAAAGCCTGGCGGTCATACGAAATGACCGCTGTTCTAGATATTATAAATTGTAATTAAAATGATTTGTGCAAAGGTGTCTGCTAATTCAAACTGAATTACCCAGGGCAGGCGGCGAGGATGCCCCTTTGCTTACTGCCCCATGGGGTTTCCCCCTTCTATTTGCTTACTTGCTTAAAGTAGAGTGCAATGAAGGAAACCACTGGTGGTACATTTCTTAAGAGCCACCACTAGCTCAATAAATAAAGGTGATTTAAATAATAAAATGTTAATTCACATGTCAAAGATCTCTTTGTACACAACATTTCTTGTGTAGATCTTTCCATCATTTTTAAGCTCGCCTTGCAGAAGACCATCAATTATTTTTAATTTTACGTCCGTTCTTTCATGAACTCTTAAACAAGCAACATAAAGTTGACTGTGTCCAAATGCAGGCTCAGGTAAAAAAATGCCAACACGCTTAAGCGTTTGGCCCTGAGACTTATTGATGGTCATAGCAAAGGCAAGTTTTACAGGAAATTGTCTATGTCTCAATTGAAACGGCAACCCTGTTTGAGATGGAGCCAAATCAATTCTTGGAATGACATGTATTTCACCTTTAGAGGAGCCAGTCAAAGACTTAGCTATTCTGACATTATTTTTCAATTGGAGAACCTCTAGTCTTGTACCATTGCAAAGACCCCTTCTGGTGTTAAGATTTCTTAACAGCATAATAATTGCTCCAATCTTTAACCTCAATTTGTGAGGTGGCATGCCAGAGGCGGGACTATTTGAATGTCGTGGCAACTTCACCCCATTGGCTAGTACAGTTACGCAAGCAACCAATAAGCTATCGGCGACAAACAGACACTTAAGCCGCATATAATAAAGATAATACTTTTCCTTTTTTTCATTTTCATTGTAGTAAATTTAAATTGAAAGGAAAAGAATTTTAGAGTACAGGTGATAGAAGGACATGGTAAAAATTATGAATGCATTGAATAAACAACTAAAGTTGGAGAATGCTCTGCTATAACTTAAAATGAAACTTGGTTTATGATTGCTTAATCTCAAGTTTTCTCTTTAATCAATTGTTAAAAAAAATCTCCTTCAGGTGTCAGTCTTAGAGACATACTAGTGAGGAAAGACCAGTAGATTGAGGGTCAGGAGGACTTTCGTTCATGCTGTGAACATGTCACTAGCTGGGTGTGAAATCTTGAGTGGGTAAGCCCACTGAAGTGTAATTTCATAATGTTTAAAATTCAGGAAAAATTATTAAAGTCTTTGAGAATCTTTGACAATTTAAAGTGCAGAGATTGGGTCCTATGATCATACTGATTTCACCATCTCCTACACTTCTAATTCCTTCATGCCTGCCAGTTTTCTCTTCCCAGTTAGACCATAAATAAGATAGTTGAGAAGAGGAATCACAGCAAATGCTTTTGTCAGTACTATTTCAGGCACTGGTGGCCATAGTAACACTCAATCACTGTGTGGGCATCGTTTGATAATTGGTTAGCTTTTAGTTTCCAGAAGAAAACTTCTGTTTTTATGTTCAAGAAAATGAAATCCATATAAAAAATTTAAAATTTGAAAAAGTGTTTTGTTACACTATTTTTATACAGTTTATTGTATAAGGACATGATGAATAATTAGAACTGTCCTAAAGTACATAACTTAAGCTACTAATCAAAATCTACCTGATCAGTAAGAAAAACTAAAAATATAAATTTGAAAAATTTTTAACCTAGAAGGAATTGTCAAAATGACTAAACTACTCTAGAATGGTACTGTTGAATACAGTATCCATTAACCACATGTGGCTTTATAAAATAAAAAATTTGGCTCCTCAATTGCATTAGCCATATTTCAAATGTTCTGTAGTTACTGGCTACCATTTAAAACCTGTAATATAAGGGGTCACCTCCATTACAGCAGGAAATAGCACTTCTCTAGACCATCTAAAAAACTTCTTTAATTGAGATAACAGGGAAAGGAAACTGAGTCTCTCCAATCATTTCTTAACACAGGAAAGTCTGGGTAAAGAATGTCCTTTAAGAATGAGAGCCTATCAAAATTTTTAAATTAAACTATATTAAGTGGAACAAAGGAATAGCATTTATAAAATAAGAAATGTATTAAAAATGTAAAAGTCAGAATATAGAAGAAATACAAAATAATTCTTCTATATTTAGAAGAATTATTTATTCCAGCAAATAATTTCACATTTATTCCAGCAAAATTGAAAAATAGAGGACAAACAAAAATTAATAAATGCTAGTTCAACAAATACAGAGTATAAGTAAATTAGTGAAAAGATACAGTGCATGCAACTAGGTATTTAATGATATATATTTTATTTACCTCAGTTTCTTTATTTCTTCATCTTACCAGATGGGTTATTTGAAATAACTCCAATTTCATACACAGAAAAGTGAGATTCTGGCAGATTGCTAACTGAAGATTTTTGGCCCTCTAGGCAAGCAGCTGTGAGTGTAGAGGGATGTGTGAAAAAAAAATGTGGTTAGTTGTCCCAGTAGAACCCGAGCTCTAGGTTGATCAGGCATCCCTGATTCGACTTCCCTGTGCAGTGGGACACTCCTGCTTGTCAGCAGGGCTGGCAGCCTCTTCCAGACCACTCTTGAGGCGGCTATGAGGATGCTACTAATCAGTGCTGACACTAACTGCCACCGAAAAAAGACACAACCAACACAAAAGTTAGTTGCAAGAATCACACAGGCAGTTTATTACTCACAAATCCTTTTGGTGTGCCTGGGTACAGCTTAAGGGGGCCCCGTCAGCGTGCTCCTCTTTGCTGGCTTTGGTCAGAGCTCAGAGCAGTGTGGAGACAGTCCACGTTCATGTTGGAGTCTGGGCGACTACTGCAGCAGGGGCCCCTCAGCTTTAGTACCTTTTCTGGCCAACGCCTTCTAACAGGTGTCAATCTACAGGATTATCACCTCAAACCACCTTTTTGGGAGTTCCTCGCAGGGAGCCCTTTTTATGTTAATCTACTGAAATGTTACATCAAACCACGTTTAAGATGTTCCTAGGGAAGCTTGTTGTTTATGTTAACTTACAAAATTATGACATCAAGTCACTTTTTATCTATGTATAACTTCACACACACACACTAACTGGGCCCTGCTCAAAAGTCAGAGTCTGTTTATCACATCTGAACACACTATATTAATTCCTATTCAGATGGCATAACTTTATTTAATTTCCTTAATTAATTTTAATATTATATTTAGTTACTTTTATATAGCTTCCATTTTTTTATATTTCTATATATTTAACTACTATAATATTATATTACTACAACATTAGTGAAAGGGTGAGTAGACATCAAAGTATAAAAGAGGGCCCAGCAAAATCTATACCTTTGTCCTTATATTCCTGTCCATCTGTGTTAGCTACAAAGGAGTTAGCCAGGGCTTTGGGGCTGAGGCAGGGGACAAGTATGTCCTTGAGGAAGAAAAAAGCATCATATTTGTATAATGTTTTCACAATCATTGACAGGGGTGTTAAATCATTGTATGTCAACCTGGTTCCTGTCATTTAGTAAGTTCTAAATAATTTCATTGGACCAGAGATGTAAAATGGTCATGAAATTTATCTCTGTTTGTTATTTGTTTCTGTCTGTAATAAACACGGTTTCGCAGAAGTTCTCACTCTCTGGAAGGCCTGTGTAGACAGGAATGGCATTCTCTCAGATTGCAGGTGTTCTCACAGCCTCTGAAACCAAGTGTGGGTCGCCTTCCGCTTTGGTACCAGGTCTCACCCACGCTTGATTTCATGGGCCAGGAGAGCAAATCTGGTGGACATTACAGAGGTCTGAAGTCAGGAGAATCATCAGAAAAAGGTAAGAAAATAAAGCAAGAGGAGACGTAGTAAAATTATCAGATAATACTTTTAAAAAGAGCTGTTAAAAACGACTCAGAAAAACACATTTCAAGGGCAATTTTCCATTCAGATTATCTGTACTATCGCCAAATCATTTGTAGTGACATGTAAATACCCAGAAACTCTTACGGTTTTTTTTTCATTTTTCCATTGATTTGACAGAGAGGGAGAGAGAGAAGAAAAATAGAGGCAGGAAGAGAGAGAAAGAAGCATCAACTCATTGTGCCACTTAGCTGTACACTCACTGGTTGCTTCTCATATCTGCCCTGACTGGGGATTGAACCCAAGACCTTGGCACACCAGGATAATGCTCTATCCAGTGATCCACCAGGCCAGGGTCAGATATCCAACAACTTTTGAAATGCATTTTGTATATATGTCTTTACTGCCTATTTTTTATCGTTGAGGAAATTCAACTACACGTTGTCTTTCACCCCAATCATTCCAGATCTAAGCTTTTAACTTCCTTCATCATCAAACTGTATTTGTCAAGTACCCTCTTCTGCATAGTCCTATTAATGTTGGCTTATTCTAGTAGGAGCTACCAAAAGAAAAATACAATTTAAGATATATTGCCAATACATAACTTCACTGAATTTCTTCATAATACCTAAAGCCTCATCTGACAAATTTGATTTTAGAAAATATAGAGCTTTCAACTTAACATTTATAAATTAGCAAAATGCAATTAGAGTCCACATAAGATTATCAAATAAGAATAAAATTTAGGTACCATAGCATAGAACTGAAAGATATCTTAGAAATAAACCCATAGTCAACCAAAATCATTTAGAGGTAGTAAAGCAGATATTTTTGGCCCTCATTTTAATCTGAGTTTGGAAATGGGACACTAAAGGTTGCTGAAATCAGTGACCTTTGTCAATCCAACATGCCCAAGCTCCATGCTTTTCCTCAAAAAGAATAAAAGGATAAGGACATTTTATGCCCGATCCTGACAGTGGCTCCTATTCAGTTTCATTTCTACCTGGCTCCCTGCTCAGTTTCACCTCCCTGTCATCAACTCTTGCACCAAGGGTTAAATCTGGTGTTTCCATTTTGTGTCTTGGCTTTTTATCTTTAGTGCTAAAGATTCTATCTAATATTAATTAGCCTCGTTGGCATTTTTCCTTTCTTGCTTCCTAAGACAGAAAAAAACCATTTGGTTTTGGTCTGCTCCCCACCCCTATAACCACCACGACCATCACCTGTCTACACCAAACACACATGAACTCAGAGAATGAGTAAGAAAGAGGGCTTGGGGAGAGATGCAGAAAACTGATAGAAAGGGATAGAAGGGTAGTTTATAATAGCCACAATATGAAAGTCTCTAAATTCAATGGCAGAGAATTTAGGTAACTTAACAGTCAGTGGTGAGCTACTAAAGACTAGTTAAAAAGCTGTTGCAATGTTCATGTGAAAAATAAGGAGGGCCGCCTAACCAGGCGGTGGTGCAGTGGATAGAGCATCAGACTGAGACAGAGGACCCAGGTTCGAGACCACAAGTTCCCCAGTTTGAGCGCGGGCTCATCTGGTTTGAGCAAAGCTCACCAGCTTGAGTCCAAGGTCGCTGGCTTGACTCGACCAAGAGGTCACTCCATCTGCTGTGGCCCCCTGGTCAAGGTACAGATGAAAAAGCAATCAATGAACAATTAAGGCAGTAGTTCTCAAACTTTTTGAAGCTGGGGCACATTTAAAATCCTACAAATAATTGTAGGCATACTATATACAAATTTCTGAGAATTATGTTATAATAATAAAGTCAAATATTAAAGAAAAAAATATAAAGTCCAAGCATGCTTTTATGGTAATTAAACAAAATAAATATGACAAAATTAAATTCATTCTGACATTAAAAAATTTTTATGTTACATTTTTTGTCATGCTTTTTAGAATTCATAAAAAAAGGAGTTAAAAAATGGAAAAACAACAAAAAGTTATCTTTTTATATATATAGATGCATTCTTAGTAAGACTTAGTAAATTTGGCAGGCCCAGGCACAAATGTGTTAAGTTTTTTCATTATTGTATTTATGAGAAACATGAGCCTGATGTGTCCTGGCGATTTCTTCAATGTTTGGGCGTATATCTGAAAGGCAAACTCTCATTTCCTCATCAATACATTGAAGAATTCCTCTCTTTTTACTCTTAATTGTGTTGAGGGTAGAAAATCCTAATTCACATAAATAGGATGTTGAAAATTGTAGTAAAATGTTCAAAGCTTTTTTAGATACTGCCACATATTCTTCTTTTATAGAAATCCAAAAGGCATCAAAAGACAATTCCTTATGTTTAATCATCAATCCACGATCAGTGGATATAGCTGCCAGTTCTTCTTCTTCTGTTAAACCAAAATCGCTTGAAGCTTCCATGGATGGGTTTCTAATCCAATCATATTGTTCAGTGTAAGTGATGAAAAATGCTATAAATTGAATTCTGCCCTTCAACTTTCAAGTCCTAGTTTATGTACACTTAACTTTTGCTCACTTCCAGACTCAAATTCTTCAAAATCATGCTTCTTTATGAGAAATCTATCCATTTTATTTGGGTGTATTTATCTAAAAATAATATAATGACATATTAATAATAAATATAATAATGATGTGTTAACAAAAAGAGCGGTATTTCCATAATGAAATGGTATAATAGAGTAACTATATTTATTTTCATATCTGGGCACATGCCATGAACCAGTGTAGCTAGTAATTCCAGGTCCCAAGTGGGAACAGTGCGGAATTAAGAAAATACATGGAATTAAATAAATAAGGGGTCGGGAGGGCCCTGTAATTGCTGCTGGCAAGAATAACATGCACCCAGGCCCTGGCCAGTTGGCTCAGTGGTAGAGCGTTGGCCTGGCGTGTGGGGGACCTGGGTTCGATTCCCGGCCAGGGCACATAGGAGAAGCGCCCATTTGCTTCTCCACCCCCCCTCTTTCCTCTCTGTCTCTCTCTTCCCCTCCTGCAGCCAAGGCTCCATTGGAGCAAAGATGGCCCAGGTGCTGGGGATGGCTCCTTGGCCTCTGCTCCAGGCACTAGAGTGGCTCTGGTCACAGCAGAGCGATGCCCCGGAGGGGTAGAGCATCGCCCCCTGGTGCGCAGAGCATCGCCCCTGGTGGGTGTGCCGGGTGGATCCTGGTCGGGCGCATGCAGGAGTCTGTCTGACTGTCTCTCCTCGTTTCCAGCTTCAGAAAAAATACAAAAAAAAAAAAAAAAGAATAAAGTGCGCCCAAAAACTGCATCTTGCTTTTTTTTTGTCCTTCAACTCATTAGTTTTATTTCCTGTAGTTTATCTGTCTTTCTATATTGTAAATGTACATTGCTAACTCTTGATTTGTATATATTAGATAGTATCTATTGACTTTCTGTTATGGAGGATGAGCAATTTTTTTGGCACATTTATACACTTTTTCTTTTTTAAATTCTCAGTATTATCATCTCCAATTTTTAGTAGTGTTCATGAAATTTTTATTATTATTGCTTTGTATATACTGTTCACTGCTGAGTTAAGTATGCTGTACATTTTTTTTAAAACATCACCTTTTGTATTGGATACCACTTATTCTTTTTTTCTTATTCACTATCTTGTTTTGATGAGGCAAATCTCTAGTAGTTTCCTGATGTACATTTCCTTGAGACCTTGAAATTTTATTATTCTCATACACAACTGATGGGTTGATTAGGTACAGTTTTAGACTGGAATTTTTCCTTTAGAATATTAAAGGCTTTGCCTGTCTCCCATGTTGCTATTGAGAAATGTGATGGCATTCTAATGGCAAATTTCTTGTATATGGCTTTTTCCCCCTCTCTCTAGAAACTGTTAGATACTACTTTTTACCGCTGGTGTTCAGAAATTGCACAACAATGTACCTTGATTTAGAATCATTTTTCAAATGAGTTTTTCAATCAAAAGAAACACATTAATTTTGACATATTTTCTGCTATTCTTTGATCTTTTCATCCCCACATTTTTTTTTTTTTGCATCTTGCTTTATTTATAAGGCAAAGTGAGGCCATTAGCAAATCTTAACTTTACACCAAACAAAGGATAGAGGAAGAAACTTGCCTCCAGTCTTTCCGGGGAACATGGGAGGTAGTGTAAACAATCCAGCACCACAGCTGAACAGCCTTTTGCAACCTAATCAGGCAAGTGAGGTGGGGGGTTGGGCAGACTGTCAGCTTACAGCCAATTTCCCATACCTCTGTTCCCCAAAAATCTAAACTCCAAAAGCCCTGTTGGTTTTTTGGTCCCTATCAGGTACATATTTCTCTGGAATACCATAGGGCACACCCAGAAATCTTCTAGGGCTCACCAGTGCACCCTGGCACACACTTTGAGAACCACTGAACTAAGGTGCTGCATGAAGAATTGATGCTTCTCATCTCTCTGTCTTCCTGTCTGTCCCAATCTGTCCATCTCTCTGTCTCTCTCAGTCCCTGTCACAGAAAAAAACAAAAAACAAGGAGGGCCCTAAATTTTGATTTTCGGCAGGAAAGGTAAAATAATAATAACAACAACAACAATAAAAAAATTGAACATGAACAGACCTTGAAGACTGGATGTTGTAGTGTAGGGAGAATACATGATGACCCTTACTTGAACATGGGGGTTGTGATGTCATTTAATGTGAGGAAAAAAAAAAAAAAAAAAAAAAAAAAAATATATATATATATATATATATATATATATATATATATATATATCGTATTTCCCCATATATAAGACACACCATTCCTCGAAAAATTTGGGGTCTAAAAACTGGGTGCATTTTATACAGTGGTTGTAGATTTTTTTACTTGCATTTCCTCCCTCTTCATGCTTGTTGTTCTTGTGCTCATTTTTTTGCACTTGTTACTGGTATATTACAATAGGTTATGTTTTTCCACCTTCTGCCCAGAAATGGCTCAGAAAAGATTTTCATACAGTGCTGAATTCGAGTTAAATGTGATCCAGTTTGCAAAAGTGAATGGAAATCGTGCTGCTGAACGTAAGTTTGGTTGTCCTCCAACTGAGAAATCAATCCATGACTGGTTACGGGAAGAAGAAATCTTACTAAAAATACCATGGCAGAAGAAGGCCATGAGAGGCAAGTCAGCAAAATGGCCTGATTGAGAGAGGGAACTGAAAATATGGATTGGACAGCAAAAGGCAATTGGAATTCCTGTGTCCACAAAGATGGTCAGCATGAGGCAAGAAGAACTGCTGATAAAAAAGAAGTTACTGATTTCAAAGAAGGACATACCTGGTGCTTCAGGTTCATGAAATAGAATGCACTAAGCATGCATACAGACTTGCCCAAAAGATGTCTGAAAGCTATGAACAGAAGGTTCTTGAATTTCATTGTTTTGTCATTCAATGTTGAAAGACAAATCAGTTTGAGTTGGGACAGATGCAAATATGGACAAAGTCCCCCTTCAATTTGATGTCCCAAGTAACAGAACTGTTGATAAGAAGGGGGTGAAAGCTGTAACTGTGAAGACAAGTGGACATGAAAAGAGCCATTATACAGTCATTTTAGCTTGTTGTGCAGATAGAATCAAGCTGCCTCTTATGCTGGTTTTTAAATGTAAAACAATGCCAAAAGAAGACTTTCCTCAATAAGTGATTGTTCACATTCATAACAAGGGTTGGATGGGTCAGGATGGGATGAAGATCTGGTTTGAGAAAGTTTGGAGAAGGAGACCAGGTGGGCTTTTATGCAATCCTGCCCTATTGGTGCTTGTTCAGTTCAGGGCACATATAACAAAAACACAAAGACGATTGCTACAGAGCAAAAAACAAAACTTGCCATCATATCTAGAGGCTTGACGTCTCAGCTCCAACCACTTGATGTCAGCATTAACAAACCCTTCAAAGCTTCCATGAGAGATGAATGGAATCAAAGGTTGAAGTCTTCTGGGGACAATTTGACACCAGCAGGAAGAGTGAAGAAACCAACTATTGGAGAAGTTTGTACCTGGGTGAAGAGATACTGGGATAGTATCCCAAATATTATCTGACCTGTGGTGGCACAGTGGATAAAGAGTCAACCTGGAACCCTGAGATTGCTGGTTCAAAACCCTGGGCTTGCCTGGTCAAGGCACATATGGGAGTTGATGCTTTCTGCTCCTCCCCCTGCCCTTTGCTCTTTCTCTCTACCATCTCTAAAATAAATCAATAAAATCTTTAAAAAAAAAAAAGAACTGCGCCTGACCTGTGGTGGTGCAGTGGATAAAGCATCGACCTGGAAATGCTGAGGTCGCCGGTTCGAAACCCTGGGCTTGCCTGGTCAAGGCACATATGGGAGTTGATTCTTCCAGCTCCTCCCCCCTTCTCTCTCTCTGTCTCTCCTCTCTCTCTCTCTCTCTCTCTCTCTCTCTGTCTGTCTTTCCCTCTCCTCTCTAAAATGAATAAAAAATAAATAAAAAAAAGAACTGAGATCTTTGTCAAGTCATTTAAGAAGTGTGGCATTTCAAATGCCATAGATGGAACTGAGAATAAGGCAATTTACAAAGACAATGATTCGTCATCAGACACAGATGAAGACAAGCTAATGGATGGGAGTTTTGACAGTGATAAGGAGTTGTATGAATTTTATTATGAATAAAACTTGAGTTCAATAACTTTATGTAATACATTTTATTTCAAATTTCAGGCCCCAAAATTAAGGTGTGTCTTATACATGTAAGCATCTTATACATGGGGAAATATGGTATATATTAAAGAGATTTAAAGAAGGTAGATAATGAACTAGATTCAAAATATTAAGTTAAAAATAAAAGATTTAAGAATCTTGACTTTTATACCAAAATAATAATCAAGACAGCACAAAGCCAGCAGATAGAGAGAGAACAGTGACCTAATGACAGATTAAACAAGCACCTTCCAAATTTAAGGAAAAAGAAAAAGAAATAAACTTAAGAGAAAAAACACATCAATTTTTGTATAGGCCATAGGAGGTAATATTACCTTACTAGAAGTGATTTAACACTGACAAAGTTTTTTATATTGTTTTACCAAATCTATTTTTAACTATGTTTGATATTGACACAGAAGATACTTATCTTTTTGTTATTTTGAAAGCAAACTTCATCTTAGTTTATACCAAGCGTGCAATCATTTCCACCATTTTATAGTGAAATAAATACTGCAATATAGTATTATATTGATTTCCATGTAGTATAATTAATTTGAGGACCTCTAGTAATCATTTACTTTACAATAGGCCTAGTGTAAAAATTGCTTTTTTCACTCAATAAGATTCTTCCATGAAATCAATTAAGCAAATAAGGTAAGTTTATAAAGCTCATCCATGCATACACATTACAGAAAAAGAAGCATCTTCCATGCTTTTATTTATTCATCATCTTTACTTCAGGATATTACACATTGTCCATAATCAGAATAGGCTTGCAGTATAATTCTCCATAAATATAACAACTGAGCAGATATCTTACCTTGCCAGGGGCTCTGTTCTCCTCACTTCACTGCTACTCACTACATTGCATAGTTGACATGCACATCAGTCGCATCAGTTTCTGCATTATGCTTTGGACCCCTAATATTATCTTTAAAAAAATTTGATACAACTTTTTAACTACCATACAGAAAAGCAGAACTTTACTATAACCCCCACCACCACCACCACCAAACAGAAATGAAGGACACTCCAGGGAGCTGTCAGTATGGGAAAAGTAATCAGTCACGTCATCTCTATTAAACACAGCACAATTAACCTGAAAGAACTGGGAATCCTCAAACACAAAATGCTTTTTGCTGCAGATTACTTTAGATTTATCTTCAGGATCAAAGGGGTTATTTTATTTTATTTTATTTTATATCCTCAGTTCTGACATTAGAGTGTTTTCCTTAGATGGAATTTTTCAACTCAATGCTGATTTTTCTATCCTATAGACTTGGGTTAAAGCAAACAGTTTTAATAGACAGAGATTCAGATATGGCTTCATTGAACCATTTTTCTGGATCCTCTAAAATAAATCAACTTTTATAACTCTAATTCCAAAGATTTCTTTTTCTTTTTTGTTTTTTTTTGTTTTTTTTGTGATAGAAATGGGGGGGGGCAGACAGACAGGAAGGGAGAGAGATAAGAAGCATCAATTCTTCATTGCAGCTCCTTAGTTGTTCATTGATTGCTTTCTCATATGTGCCTTGATGGGGGGTGGGGGGTTACAGCAGGAAGAATGACCCCTTGCTGCTCAAGTCAGCAACCTTGGGTTCTAGCTGGTGAGCTTTGCTCAAACTAGATGAGTCCGCGCTCAAGCTGGCAACCTCGAACTTTTGAACCTTGGTCCTCGGCATCCCAGTCTGACACTCTATCCACTGTGCCACCACCTGGTCAGGCTCTAACTCTAAAGATTCTATGTCATCTTAAATTTTTCAAATGCCTGAATGTACCATATTTCTCCATATACAAGACACACCTTAATTTGGGGGCCCAAAATTTGAAAACAAATGTATTACATAAAGTTACTGAATTCAAGTTTTATTCATTTTACAATTCATACAATTCCTCATCATTGTCAAAACTTGCATCCATTGGTTTGTCCTCATCTGTGTCTGATGATGAATCACTTTCTTCAACAATGAGCATAAAAACAAGCAAGAAAAAGCGAAAAATTCAAGTAAAAAAAATCCACAATCACTGTATAAAATGCACCCAGTTTATAGACCCAAAATTTTTCCAAAAAAGGTGCATCTTATACATGGGGAAATAAGGTATTCTTTACTCCACAAGTATTTTTTAAGGTGTAAAAAAGAGAAATATTACCTATTTCATGGTTTCACCTGGTCTGAGACATTACTCTCTCACATAAAGTACAGTATTAGGTTACTCTCCCCACTCACAATCAAGTATTGATTTGGGACCAAAGTGTTGCATCATCAACTCACTGCTTTTAATCAGCCACTATTGAAGGCCAACAAATGGATAATTCAATTATTTCAGTCCTTGGTGAGTAGCTCAGGTACAAAGACTTATTCTGCTCACTATGGAAAATACTGGTAAGAAACAAGTAAAATTGCAGTGCCATCAATATACAAGTTACATTTCTATCCATCCCAGATTACTCTAGAGTCCTGTAAATTCCCCAATTACAGTGGCTAAAAGTTCTGTCCTATATAAAACAGTGCAACTGGGCCCAGGCTGGTGGCTCAGGGGATAGAACATTGGCCTGTCATATGAATGCACTGGGTTCAATTCCCAGTGAAGGCATACAGGAGAAATAAGCATCTGCTTCTCCTCCCCTTCCTCTCCCCATTCTCTCCCTCTTCCCCTCATGTAGCCAGCAGCTCGATTGGTTCATGTGTGGCCCAGAGTTTAGATAATAGCTCCAATGGAACACATCCCCCTTAGGTGCTAAAAATAGCTTCATACTCTAGCATTGGCCCCAGACAGGGTTGTCAGGTAGATCCCGGTTGGGGCGTATGCAGGAGTCTACCTCACTATCTCCCCTACTCTTACCTAAATAAATAAATAAATAAATAACTAAATAAATAAAAATTTAACAATGCAACTGGACAATTTTTATACCATTTCCAGATGTGTTTTTCTATTTTTTAAAAACTGTAGCATAGGCCTTTGCTCCTTTAAAAAGACTCACTGACTTTTAAACAATATACTTTCTTTTTAAACTTTTTTTAGACTTTATTTATTGATTTTTAGAGAGAGAGAAGAGAGAGAGAGAGAAGGGGGAGGAGCAGGAAGCATCAACTCCCATATGTGCCTTGACCAGGCAAGCCCAGGGTTTCATACCAGCAAACTCAGCGTTCCAGGTTGGCGCTTTATCCACTGCACCACCACAGGTCAGGCCCTAAATAACATACTTTCAACTCTAACTGCATGTGAGTTAAGAATGTCTTTGTTGGCCCTGGCCGGTTGGCTCAGCGGTGGAGCATTGGCCTGGCGTGCGGGGGACCCGGGTTCAATTCCCGGCCAGGGCACATGGGAGAGGCGCCTATTTGCTTCTCCACCCACCCCCCTTCTTCCTTTCTGTCTCTCTCTTCCCCTTCCGCAGTCGAGGCTCCATTGGAGCAGGGATGGCCCCGGGCGCTGGGGATGGCTCCTTGGCCTCTGCCCCAGGCGCTGGGGTGGCTCTGGTCGGGGCAGAGCGACGCCCTGGAGGGGCACAGCGTCGCCCTTTGGTGGGCAGAGCGTTGCCCCTGGTGGGCGTGCCGGGTGGATCCCGGTCGGGCGCATGCGGGAGTCTGTCTGACTGTCTCTCCCCGTTTCCAGCTTCGGAAAAATACCAAAAAAAAAAAAAAAAAAAAAAAAAAGAATGTCTTTGTTGAAAGAGCACAAATTACACATCTCTGGCTATGAAATTTGTTCTTTTAAACAGAGAATATAAAAAATGCATTGTTTATATGAAAATCCTATTATCATTATTTTATCTTTAGCCATTCCACTATTATAATTTTGATTACTTAGTTTAGTTTAAAATATTGTCACTGATGTTATTTTGCCCTCTACAAATATATTAAAAAATTAGAAGCCTCATCAGAAAATTCAGACACTTTTTCTCCTATCCAATCAAAGAGGGAGGTTAATAATTTTTCTACCTTAAGGCACTGTCAATTCATCAGCTCTGGCTGGAGGCCCCTGCCCAAACCCAACCTATCTATACTGTATCCCCAAACCTCATTATTTCAACCCATTTCTTCAAATCTCTCACCCTTAACGCAGTGAGTGGTCTTAAATACTGGCTGCACATTAGACCTCCTGGGAAGCTTCTCCAAAATATGGATACTAGAAACTTTTATGTAATTGGGATGGGATAGGACTTGGGCAGCAATATTTCTGTAAGCCCCACCGGTGGCCTAAGTACTGTGAGGTTGAAAATCATTGCCTAAAGCAATCTACCACTTGTCTTATCATCCATTTCCCCTCCTTATTTCCCCAAGCTGTAGCTTCAACTACTTTCTCTTCACAAACACATAGAACCAGAGATCAAAACACTGTGGTTTCCAATATATTTCTATCAAGGAATTTGAACAATCTCACTGCATGCTATATATTCATATAGAATAGTATTTCTCTATTTCCTAAATTCAAACATATAGGTAAACAAAAGTGGTGAAAAAAAAAAGCAGTAGTAAGAAGAAACAAATATCCATTATACATGCCCTCAAATATTTAAGGAATTTGCTTTTCCCAATGCAATTGCCACAATCCTTCCCCTCAGGCATACCAGTTCTTACCATTAGTCATCATTGATTAAGAAAATAAAAAAAAAAGAAAACAAAGCCCCACTTTATCTGGGTAAAGAGCTCATGTGCTTTAGAGATGTGTGGTAGATGATTATACAGCTATTTCCTCATAAACCTTACTATGCTGTATCTACATCCTTTATATGTGACTTTACACTCTGTCCTTCGAGAACTCTAATTGTCTACCACTTGAAAACAGCTGACCATGTGATTTACTTCTACCAAGAGAATGTGATGGAAGTACCCTGGAGTGATTTCTCAGGCTAAGCCTTAAGAATACAGTGGCTTCTGTTGTGCATTCCTGGGCTGTTTCCACCATCATCTGAAAAAGCCTTGCTAGCCTATTCGAACCTGAGGGGCAGTGTAGAGGGGAACCAGGGTGCCACAGCCCACAGCCAGCATCTTCTGTCAAGCACGTAAGGTCCTTTTGGACAATCTGGTCTCCGCTGCATGAGTGAGCCCATGCAGGACCCTTGGCAGGACTGGGATGACAACCCACCAGCTGAGCCTGGCCCAAATTGCAGAATTGTAAGCATATAAATTGTTGCAGTTTTATTATTTTATTTTATTTTATTTATTTATTATAGAGAGGAGAGAGAGAGAGAGAGAGAGAGAGAGAGAGAGAGAGAGAGAGAGAGAAGGGGGGAGGAGCAGGAAGCATCAACTCCCAGGCAAGCCCAGGGTTTTGAACTGGCAACCTCAGCATTTCCAGGTTGACACTTTATCCACTGCGCCACCACAGGTCAGGCAATTGTTGCAGTTTTAAGATGGTAAATTTTGTGGTGGTTTGTTATGTACCAAGGAATAATGGATATAGACATTGACATAATATTGAAAAGAAATGGTGATTACTGTACTGACTTCACATATGTGTACTGTGTGCAATTTATAAATACATTTTTTAAGTTGCAACTTCATAAAGTATTTTTCAACTTAATGTCCCCATTAAGTTGCATAAAAATCATATATTTCATCCATGACTACTTATAGGAAAAAAAAACCCCAAAAACTGCCAGAGACATCTCCAAAAACATTCAGGAAACAAATTAGCTTGAAGTTCCTTGTATAATTACTAAGTTTTATAATTCATTTCACCCTAGAGAACAAGTATAAAAAGGAAAATTCTAGGAGGGATTAAAACAAAACTGTTCTATTGCAAAATCTACAAATATTTCTAAGCTTGGCTACCTCTGTTAACTTTCACAAACCATTTCACTAAATGTTCCATCTAATGTTAAACCTCCACAGCAACCTTTCTACAAAAATTGTGGTTGTTGGAATATTTTGCAAACATTCCATCAGAATCTTTCTTCATCATTGATCTAGGTTTTGGTGAAGGGAAATGTGAATTTGTGTCTTCTTTTCCGATTTTTGGTTTTGAATTACAGAATAGTGATGTTGGGGATAACTGGCTGTATTAATTTCCTATAGCTACTCTAAGAAATTACACTTAACAGCACAAATTTACTCTGTCCATAGTTCTGGAAACCAGAAGTCTGACCTAAGTTTTACTGGGCTAAAGTCAAGGTATTTAAGAATCACATTCGCTCTGAAACTTAGAATTCTTTTCCTCACCTTTCCAGCTTCTAGAGATAGAGTCCTTACACCCCTTAGCTCATGGTCCTTTCCTCCATCTTCAAAGTCAACAGCAGCAATAACAACAACAAAAAGCATCAAAAGCACCTTCAGATCTCTTTGCTTTCATCATCACAGTATCCTCTCCTCTTCTGTGGTCTCATCTTCCTCTACTTCCCTCTTGTAAGGACGCTTGAGAATGCATCATTGGGCTCATCTAGATATTCCAGTATAATCTTTCCATCTCCGAATCACTAATTCCTTTTTTCCATATAAGATAACATATTCACAGAGTCAGTCAAGGATATTATTTAGTTTATTACATTGCCTCTGGTTTGGTACTGCTTGCTACCACTCATTCCACACAGAATAAACTAAACATCCTGCTGAAACCAAGTAAAAACTAAATAATCAGTTAAGCTCAGGTAAAGCCAAAATCAGACTGGTTAAGAAGAATAGCAAAATTAGACATTGAGATAGAGCTATTTATTTTTCCAGTAATTTATTTTACATAAGAATACAATTGTCATCACTTGTTTGCCAAGTTGAATAAAAACTTCATCTGGCATGGTTGCTTCAGGAAATAATGAGTAAATATTGCTTTTTCTTTCAATTTTAACACAAACACAATTCAGTGATTTCCTATTTAACTTTAACAATCATTTTTAATGTATTCTTACCAAACAGAGTTTCATTTTATTAACACTATAAAAACAAACTCACACCATAATTTTTCAACTGACAACGTTGTCTACTTGAAGGCACGGTAAAGTTATAAGCACAGATTTATAATCCATACATTATTTTAAAAAAAGATACCCTTAATATATTTTATCTGCAAAAGCAAGTAATTCATTTCAATTGAAAATTATATTAGTAGCAAGAACAATTTAAGCATGTATATAAATGTATTCTGACCATATAACATTTTAATATTTACATGTATAAAATCTCATTGACTCAGAAAATAAATAATAAACTACTTCTAATCTCTGTTAAAGGGAACTTTCATAATGTAAATCAGATTAGAAACAAAGAATTAAATGTAAATACTTGTGAGAATGATAGGGAACCAGATGTGCTTTATGACATCTTATTGTAAAATAAGTTAAATTTAAGAACATAATCTAAATTACACCATTAGAAAGCAATAGTGTACAAATAAACTGTTTTTATTTTATGGTAGCTCTTAGACTACTTACTCTTCAAGTTATAAAAATAAATGATAAGTGGTTTCATGGTTTTAAGTGCATGAAATTTTACAAAGTTAATATCTAAATTCATAATACTGTTAACCAAAGGTCAGTACTGATAAACTTTTGGCAGTTATTATACAGAACATTTAGCATGCACTATATAAAGCAATTACTGAGCAATTTCCTCTACTAGTGAGGAAAAAAAAAAACTTTCAAAATCTTCATTCTGTTCCCTCCCAAATATCATTTAAAAATGAAAAAAAAAAGTTTTCAAAATGAAAATAAAAAAATCAAGTACAAGCACAGAAATGTAGAGAGAACAGAAGATTGGCTATCAGGAGACAAGAGGTGGCAGCCAAATTCTGGAAGAAGAACGTCGATGGAAGTGAGGTTACTGGAGTAGTCAGAGAGAGAAAACTGGGGGAGGAAAAGAGATTTGCTAGCAGGATGAAAACCAAGTTCTGGTATACAACTTTTGCTAGGCTTAGGAATTACTTACTAGGAACCAAGGAAGTCCAGGGTACAGGGCAGGACTAAAAGTAGGATTGTTTTTAAACCTATATAACGAAATTGCGACCCTCTGGTTCTATGGTCCACTTAGCTAATTTATTGCCTTTTCTCATCATCATAGAAGATAGGAAATTTACTTCTTGGAAAGATTTATGGAACCTAGTTGGGGGTGGGGGTGAAGTACTGGACTCAAAGTGGGGGTTAAATATACTTTTCTATGTTGAAATAAAGTGGAGTATTCTTTTCTGGGGAGAACCAAGTGGCACAAGGAAAAAAAAAGCATGCACACACACATATCCTATCATACTGACTACCATCAACATTTTCTGTATTGCTGGTACTGAAGTAAGGACCAAAAACATGAAAAAAGAAAAAGACAAAACAAACAAACAAGAAAAGAGAAAACAGACAATACAAGAAAAAGAAACTAAACAAGAGTGCATATGGTTTTTTTGTGTGCATGTGTGGATCCTTAGACATAAAAAAATATTGCAGATCTTGCACCTATTTTTCTCAGGAAACTAGAAACATTTAAACAGAAGCATTAAAAAAAACACAGGACACTTGGGCTGTTTCCAGATCTTCGCTATTGTGAACAATGCTGTCATAAATATGGGGATGCATTTCTTTTTTTTTTCAGTTGGTGATACGGTGTTCTTGGGATATATTCCTAAAAGTGGGATGGCTGGGTCAAAAGGCAGTTCAATTTTTAATTTTTTGAGGAATCTCCATACTGTTTTCCACAGTGGCTGCACCAGTCTGCATTCCCACCAGTAGTGCAGGAGGGTTCCCTTTTCTCCACACCCTCTACAGCACTTATTCTGTGTTGTTTTGTTGATGAGCACCATTCTGACTAGTGAGAGGTAATATCTCATTGTGGTTTTAATTTGCATTTCTCTAATGATCAGTGATGTTGAGCATTTTTTCATATGCCTATTGGCCATCTGTATGTCCTCTTTGGAGAAGTGTCTATTCATTTCTTTTGCCCATTTTTGGATTGGATTGTTTGTCTTCCTGGTGTTGAGATTTACAAGTTCTTTATAAATTTTGGTTACTAACCCCTTATCAGATGCATTGTCAAATATATTCTCCCATTGTTTGTCTTTTTATTCTGTTCTTATTGTCTTTAGCTGTGCAGAAGCTTTTTAGTTTGATATAGTCCCATTTGTTTAGCCTGTCTTTTATTTCACTTGCCTGTGGAGACAAATCGGCAAATATATTGCTGCGAGAGATGTCAGAGAGCTTACTGCCTATGTTTTCTTCTAAAATGCTTATGGTTTCATGGCTTACATTTAAGTCTTTTATCCATTTTGAGTTGATTTTTGTGAATGGTGTAAGTTGGTGGTCTAGTTTCATTTTTTTGCAGGTAGCTGTCCAATTTTCCCAACACCATTTGTTGAAGAGGCTGTCTTTACTCCAATGTATGCTCTTACCTCCTTTGTCAAATATCAGTTGTCCATAAAGGTGTGAGTTTATTTCTGGGTTCTCAGTTCTGTTCCATTGATCTATATGCCTGTTCTTATGCCAGTACCAGGCTGTTTTGAGTACAATGGCCTTATAGTATAACTTGATATCAGGAAGTGTGATACCTCCCACTTAATTCTTCCTTTTCAAGATTGCTGAGGTTATTCGTGTTCTCTTTTGGTTCCATATAAATTTTTGGAATATGTGTTCTATATATTTGAAGTAAGTCATTGGTATTTTAATTGGTATTGCATTGAGTTTATAAATTGCTTTGGGTAATATAGACATTTTAATGATGTTTATTCTTCCTAACCATGAGCACGGTATATGCTTCCACTTGTTTGTATCTTCCCTGATTTCTTTTATCAATGTTTTATAATTTTCCACATACAAGTCTTTAACCTCCTTCATTAAGTTTACTCCTAGCTACTTTATTATTATTAATTTTTTTGTGATAGTGAAGGGGATTGATTCCTTAATTTTTCTTTCTGACAGTTCATTGTTGGTGTATAAAAATGCCTCTGATTTCTGAGTATTAATTTTATATCCTTCCACATTGCTGAATTCATTTATCAGGTCCAGTAGTTTTTTGACTGAGACTTTAGGGTTTTCTGTGTAAATGTCATATGATTTGCAAATAATGATAGTTTTACTTCTTCTTTTCCAATTTGGATACCTTTTATTTCTTCTTCTTGTCTGATTGCTGTAGCTAGGACTTTGATTAAAAACTGTGGTACATATATACAATGGAATACTATGGGGCCACGAAAAAGAAGGAAATATTACCTTTTGACACAACATGGATGGACCTGGAAACTATTATGTTGAGTTAAATAAGCCAGGTAGAGAAAGAAAAATGGTGTATGACCTCACTCATTTGAGGAATCCAAGGAACAGTGAGAACTGAGGGACGGAATTGAGACAGAGGAGGGATCAAAGGGACCAGAGGAAAAGAGGATAGAGGGAAAGAAGATGATAGATGGGATAAACCCGAATGAAAGGGGAGGGTGCTGTGGGGAGGGGAGCAAGGGAGATGTTGAGGGGGATATGGGGGAGGGGGGATACATTTGTGGTGACCCTAGAATCTATGTAAACACAATTAATTAAATAAAAATATATCCTCTAGGCAAAAAAAATCCCAGGAAAAACTTAGAAATTAAGTTATTGATTGTCCAAGAAAACAATATAAACCTTGAAAAAATGTCTGAGATAAAAATAACACAAATAAATGGAAAACAGACTAAAATCTTACATGTAGGAGGGAATCAATCCAGGAAGTTAATATCTAATTAATGGTCATTCCAGAAAGAAAAAAGAGAGAAATGAGACGGTCAGAATTGATCCAAGAAAATAGAGTACAATTTTGCAGAACTGATAGTATGCATTTCTGGATCAAAAAAGCCAGCCAAAGGCAGAACAGAGATGAACAGGAAAAGCCCACACCAAGTCACAATTTTGTAAAATTTCACAACACCAGGTAGAAAAACAGATGAGAAAGCTTTTAAAATAATCAGTCAGATACAACAGACTGTGAACCTGTAGGCTATCATACTTTGCAAACTGGGTGCTAGACAAGAATAGAATGGGGAATTATCTTCAAAATGATCAGGGGTATTTGCTTTCAACCTAGAATTCTATAATCAGCCATATAATCAATCCCACAAGGGAGTGTAAGAGAAACATTTTGATATAGTTAAGATTTCAAGGAACTTTCCCCAGCTCAGTCTTTCTCAAGAAGCTCCTGGAAAGTGTTCTCAATTATAAATAGTTAGACTTAAGAGTCAGAAAACAGGGGACCTACTACAAGGGAGAAGAAGCAGAGGCAATTCCTGAAGCAATGATGAAGAGGTAACCTTCCCACTGCAACAGTGGCTGGAGGACTCAAGGAGAGCCTTCTCCAAGAGAAAATAAGGACTGCTGTATTCCTTCATAGGCTTGACCTTATTGAAATGCCTCTATAAGTTCTCTCAGAAGGTTTGCATAGAATTACTGTTAGTTACAGAGGAAAATAAACAAATGAGAAAAATAAAACAATTACTAGCTCCATGAAGAAGTCAAAAAAGAAAAAATGCAATTACATTATGCTAATTGATTATGTATGGTAAATATTTATATAATTATTTAAATACTGAATTTTGGTTTAAAAACATTTTAAAACCTGAGACGATTTCAGAAGATAGAGGAGGGAGAAAATGTATAGAAGAAGGGGTGGAGATAAACAGGAAGTGAAAAGGCTCAATTCTCATTTTGTATGGTAAGAAGACAGAACATAACTAGAATAAAAATGTAAAAATAACAAAACCCAGCAATATGATCATATTATTTAGAAACATAAAAATACATGAGAAGAAACAGTTATGACAGAGTTGAAATTAGGTCTGTCTAGGGAACAGAGAATGAAGAAGAAAACATGGAGAGGTTTTGTTTTTTAAAGTAATAAGCCTTGTATAATTTTTTGACTTTTAAAACTATGAACATGCACACTTTCATAAAATACAAATGCATTTTTAATGAAAGCAAATACTAGTTAAAATCCTGTAATCCAGTAATGGCAGCTCTTTTCAGTGCTTGTATTCAAGGGAGTAATCAAAAATGTTTTGACATTGTTTACCAAATATCAATCATTTGATTTCTACCATTTCTGTGACTGTAATGGCAATTTGCAGTAGCTTCAAGATGGCTCTCAGATAATTCCTAAGCTTTCAGCGTAAATTGGTCTTCTTAAACACTGTGCATAAATTTTGTCAAGCTCAAGCTGACCAAGTGGCAATCAAAATGAAACATAAATAGAATGTTAATGTTTCCTTATTGTTGAGAGAGCATAGGTGAAAACAAAGGGCAAACAAACAACCACTTACAACTTTAGAGAGCAGTTTCCTATTGGGATGATTATGTGGTTTCAAAATATATTAATTTAAACGAGAAACAAATGCTCATGTCTATTATATACCAGGCACTGTGATAGGTAAACAGCAAGTATAGAAATGCATAAGACATAGTAAGTTCATTCAAGAAGTTTATAGTCAAGGAAATTAAACACTAGAAGCTCTCGTAACTGAACTCCATCTATGTGACTTGTTAGACTAGGCATTTATTCCGATAAACATAATGACAGGCGCCACAGCATGTTGAACACTCTAGCAAGTGACTCTTCATTCAGCATTAGACTATTCAACCACGAGTTGAGTTGTATTCCTATGTGAGGGAGTAACAAAATTTCTCTACCCTCTTAGGTTCAGTAGCTCAGCCTTTGAAATAGACTTAAAAAAAAGACAGCTTAACAGGAGAAAAACAAACAGAATGCTTTAATGCATATATTATGTGTACACATGGGAGAGCTCAGTGATTAGTAACTCAAAAGGGTGGTTAGAACTTGATGCTTACATAGCATCTTAACACATTCTTTGACTTAATGTGGTCAACTCTGCTCAACAAAATTAACTGATAATGTACCTTTCTATGGTGGCTGGCAATGCTTTGCAAAAACTGGCCCAATTTTGGGATTTTACATGAGATCTCACCCTTTTCATGACTGTTTTCTAAAGTATTGAGTTAGTTATTAACATAGCAAACAGTAATTTCTGTGTGTGTGTGCACGTGCATGTGTGTGACAGAGAGAGAAAGAGACAGAGAGAAGGACAGATAGGAATAGACAGGCAGGAAGGGAGAGAGATGAGAAGCATCAATTCTTCATTGCAGCACCTTAGTTGTTCATTGATTGCTTTCTCATATGTGCCTTGACCGGGGGGTTTCAGCAGAGAGAGTGATCCCTTGCTCAAGCCAGCAACCTTGAGCTCAAGCCAGCAACCTTGTACTTCAAGCCAGTGACTTTTGGGCTCAATCTAGTGATCATGTCTATGATCCCATGCTCGAGCCAGCAAGCCTGAGCTCAAGCTGGTGAGATTGCACTAAAGCTGAATGAGCCAGCACTCAAGCTGGTGACCTTGGGGTTTTGAACCTGGGTCCCCTGCATCCCAGTCCAATGCTCTATCCACTGTGCCACCTCCTGGTCCAGTGCAAAAAGTAATTTCTATTAAAGAAAAAAATTGATGCAGATCCCCAGAAAAGAAACATGCCATAGAATAGGGTATTAGACCATCAGGTTGGAAAGGGTCTTAGATGTTATATGACCTATTCAATTAAGAATAGAGAGATATCTGAGGCTGAAGAGAAATGGTAGTAGTAATTAATTTCTGATAGCAATTTAAAACATGGTTATAATAATAATTCTCTATTAATTTTCATTATAAAAAACAAAGGCATAGTCCCGCTACGGTTAAATATGTAATAGATTGGCCTCATGATATTCAGAAAACTAATTTAACAATTTACTTCACTTTCTGACTATGGTTTTACAGGATCTGCAAATTTATCTTCCTTATCAGTGACTCTTTCCTCCAAAAGATCCAGTCCCTCACAACACCCTTTCTCCAATTGTACTCTAATTTTACCCCTCAGAGCTGGCTGATAGAGCAAACCCCAATATCACTATTCCCTTGTGTGGGGGTCACATGAAATAATATCATCTAAAAATTCTGAAGTTTGATGATGAGTTATATAAAATTTTCAATTCTGTAAATTTTAAATTATGTATATTAGATTAGAACATAGTAGATGTAGCTTTATTCTTTACACAAAACAGAAATTTATATTTATATCCTAAAACCTAGGTTAGCTATTTGATGTTTTATAAAATTATGCCTTGTAACAAAAAATCCAAAAGACAAAAATAATAAAATCATAAAATCTCAGAATGTAAGGAAATTTAAAAATTATCTAGTCCTATCACTTATGCTTAAACCTTCTTTCCAGTTTTCTCATCAAGAAATTGTTCATTGGTTTTTTGTTTGTTTGTTTGTTTGTTTTTTGTATTTTTCTGAGGCTGGAAACGGGGAGGCAGTCAGACAGACTCCCGCATGCGCCCGACCGGGATCCACCCAGCATGCCCACCAGAGGGCGACACTTCGCCCATCCAGGACGTCGCTTTGTTGCAACCAGAGCCACTCTAGCACCTGGGGCAGAGGCCCAGGAGCCATCCCCAGCGCCCGGGCCATCTTTGCTCCAATGGAGGCTTGGCTGCGGGAGGGGAAGAGAGAGACAGAGAGGAAGGAGAGGGGGAGGGGTGGAGAAGCAGATGGGCGCCTCTCCTGTGTGCCCTGGTCAGGAATCGAACCTGGGACTTCCGCACGCCAGGCCGACGCTCCACCACTGAGCCAACTGGCCAGGGCCTGTTCATTGGTTTTAACACTCCCCCCAAATAAGGAATTCTACCTTCAATGTAACCCCATTCTGTTTTTAGAAAAACTATCACTGTGAGAGAAGAATTTGTCTTCCAAATTCTTTTGGTTGTTACCCAGAGACCACATGTGTCTTAGCCAAGGTGCAGAAGCTCAAAGCCAGCCATTTCTCTCCCAGGCCACCTGCTCTGTTCTGTTACCCAGCCTTAACTTGAAAGGAGCAATGAGAGCTCAAACTATGCTCCCCAAATCTTCAGTGTCCTGCTTACATTTTTAGAAATGCCAAAGATGTTTTCTCGAGTTTTCAGATAGTATTAGTGACAGTAGGCCCACTACATAAAAATACATTTTAGTAAATTCTCCCTTGTAATGTTACCCATTCTCTTGCACATGTAATCAGCCATTTTTGTTTTATGTACAGTTGCATCTACGACTTTCACTCAAAAGACAATTTCTAATTACAACCTGTTACTAGGGTTGAGAAGAAGAAAGATGATGTCACAGGACAAGTTTTATGAGTCCTGGAGCATGCCACTAATAACTTAGGAATAGGTTTTTCATTAAGAGATGTAAAGGCAAACAAAGAAGCAAAAATAATGTTCGTTACCATGCAACAAATATAGATGGTTAGCAGAGTAAATGATTATTAACAAAGTTAGTTCTACTAATGGAAAACATTTTAACAAACTGAAGTAGATGATAGTAAAAAGCAAGAATAATTTTGTTTTTAACAGGTAAAATTTCTCTTCTTCATTAACATAACAGTTTTGCAATAAAAATTATAAAGGTTTTGTGTCAAGTGTTAAGTACAAAATATTATCCTACCAAGCATAAATATCTTATATTAGTGGACTCTATTCATTAAATAAAAAACAAAAGTTTTTTTTCTAAGAAAGATAAAAAAGTCTTCATGATATAATATTTTATTAAATGTTCTCTTCACACTGTAAGATAGCCTGACCAGGCAGTAGTGCAGTGGATAGGGGTCAGACTGGAATGTAGAGTACCAGGTTCTAAAACTCGAGGTCACAGGCTTGAGTGTGGGCTCATCCGGCTTGAGCAGAGGTTCACCAGCTTGAGCGAGGGGTCACTCACTTTGCTAAAGCCCCCCCCCCCATCAAGGTGCATATGAGAAAGCAGTCACCAAACAACTAAGGAGCTGCAATGAAGAATTGATGCTTCTCATCTCTCTCCCTTTTTGTCTGTCTGTCCCTATCTATCCCTCTCTCTGTCTCTGTCAAAAAAAACCCAAAACACTGTAAGATATATAACAAACTATTCAATTATTACTATTAATTTCTCTCAAAATGGATTTTTTCTTATGTTTAACTTTGTTTTAACTCTAGAATCAGTTTGCATTTAAATATTCCATCCTAGTGGAATTCAAAATGAATTATTTTTTTTGCAAGTTAAAGGTGCAGCAATTTCTTCTCCAGATTTTATATAGGTTTGTCACAATTGATTTGTTTAGACTTTTTGTTTTTGCTGATCTGGATTATTTTCTAATTCCTACTCCTTCAGAATGTACCCTATTCTGTCCTTTGTGGATCAATCTACAGCAACATGCCACATCGAACTCCTCCGTTGTCTACCTGCCATTGCACAAGTTGTTGAAGCAGAACATGTATCAGTTAGCAATTCAATGAGGAAACTAATCTTGTATTTTTCCTTCTCTCATCCATAGAATAAGAGGAGAGATATTCATCCAGAAGCATGCTGAAGTAACTATGCCAAGTAGAGACACAAAAATATCTCTTATTATTAGGAGAATAATACTATCTTTCTGGTGAAGTTTGCTTTCATCAGTAGTGCAGGTGTGTCAACGGCCTAGTGAGAAGCAGTGTGGACAATCACTGTCATTTAGAGAATTTGGAACTCTGTCAAAATACAAACTCGTGTTAATTTATCAATGAAGTCATTGGCTTTTCTTTAGAAAATATTCCTTATGTTCTTTTACCTGAACTTTTCATTCAATGAAATAGAAAATAATACCATAACAACATTTCCCAATTGGAGTTGAGCACAAAAGCCAAATACCATAAGAAACATCACATTTTTGAGGACTGCAGAAAGTTGTCACTGCCTAAAAATGTTTCCATTTCTTTGAATTATTGATGAAAATGATTTCCTTACCTGAGTGATATGACATTTCTAGCTTTACTATTAAGAGCACAGAATATAACCCAATAATCCCTTTTAGGAAGCCTTCAGAAAAACAAATATGCAGATGTGGTTCTGTTCTCATGTAAGATGTAAGGAGGGGAGTCTACTTCAGATTATATGATAGCATGCTTATACTGGTGGCACATACAAAAAATAATACATTAGTTGATTAGCATATGGACCAAGTTACTAGAAATAAGTGACAGATTTGTGCTACAAAAGCAGACAGTATGGCTCAGTGTCCAAAGATGGGCTTGGCATTCATACAGACATGGCTCATGGTAGTACACTAAATTTAAATAAGTTGATTTTCCCATTGTAAACAGGAGATAACAACATATACTTCATTGAGTGATTGTGAAAACTAAATAACATTGTTTTGTTTTTCATTCAACTAATATGCATTATAATACATATCAGGCAGTATTCTATGCACTAGGGCTACAGCCATGAATAAGTAACACAGACCTCTAAGGGGGTGACATTTATGCTGAGACAATGAAGGATAAAAAGGAACTATCCAAGCAGTTTCAAAAAGACCAGCAGGTGCAAAGGTGCAGTGTCGGAAGGAATTTGACAAGATGGAGTAAAAAAGAGGCCAAGGTAGATGGCAGACCACAAGGAGTGAGAAGACAAGTGTGGGAGCTCAGGGAAGGTGAATCCTATAGAACCTTGCTGCTCACTTGGTTGTAGCTTACTAGGACCTGTAATTTACTAGAACACCAAGTCTAATACCTTTCAGTTATGAAAATCATTATCATTTTTTTAAAACCAGTGCTACCTGTTTTATTCACCCTTTTCATCTTTTCTTTCTTCAGGACAGGGCTACAGCTACCTGACACTTAGCATAAATTCTAAACAAATTTGTAGGATCAATCTTAAAATTGAACAAGGAGTAAGAAAAGGTTTTATAACAGAAAATCAACAAGGTATGACACTTTGCTGGGCTACAGATGCAACTGGGAGTGCCAGCATTCCACCCCAATGTCCGGACGGAGCCAGTCTACCTCATGGGTACCAGCGCTATGAGCACACCAGACTGGCCACATTGTCGCTAATAAGCTATACAAACACCACAGGAAAAAAAGCCACTTGTGCCAGCTGGAGAGGAGCAGGGTCAGGATGGAGAACACAAAAGACTGAACATTTTCCTAAAAGGTACCAAGTCATCTAAAAGAGATCATTAAAACCAAAAGCAGGCCCTGGCCGGTTGGCTCAGTGATAGAGCGTCGGCCTGGCATGCATAAGTCCGGGGTTCGATTCCCGGCCACGGCACACAGGAGAAGCGCCCATCTGCTTCTCCACCCCTCCCCCTCTCCTTCCTCTCTGTCTCTCTCTTCCCCTCCCACAGCTGAGGCTCCATTGGAGCAAAGATGGCCCGGGCGCTGGGGATGGCTCCTTGGCCTCTGCCCCAGGCGCTAGAGTGGCTCTGGTCACAACAGAGTGACACCCCAGAGGGGAAGAGTGTTGCCCCTGGTGGGCGTGCCGGGTGGATCCCGGTCGGGCGCATGCGGGAGTCTGTCTGACTGTCTCTCCCTGTTTCCAGCTTCAGAAAAATAAAAATAAAAAAAAAATAAAAATAAAAAAACCCGAAAGCATCAGTGATTCTCTAAATTGACTAATTTTTAAAGTTTGTTCTCTAACCTGTGAAGGAGTTCAAAGTATGTCACATCATAATTTACTGAAGACAATTTTAAAAAGCAAACACAAGAGAGGGTCGCTTCCAGCTAGTGCTACACCCTGTTCCCTTCTGCAACTGGCTGAAAACAGAGCATAAATACACACATTCCTCTGTGCAGCCCCCTCCCTCCCCCACCTCTCCATGTTGGGAAGGGTGTGCTGTGAGAACCTTATTACCAGACACCAAATGGCACAAAGAAGGAGTCTATGCCAACAAACCTTGCTAACTGGCCCTTACCTACAACTAGTTTTCCCATATATTTACCTTCCGTCAATTAGCCATCCCTACAAAGTCAAAGACCTTTTTTTTCTCTTGTCATTTCTCTACAGATTTACTGTTCTTTTATTAAGATGCTACATAAGCCCAAGTTCAAGCTATCCCTTTGAGTTACTCATCAGCAATTCTTTGTGTTTTCATGATGCACTCATTAATAAACTGTTTCTTTTGTTAATATGTCTTTTTCCAGTTTTCCTTCCCAATATCTACCTACCTTAGGTTCAATAAGATAAAAGCTCTTTAGATCTTGAAAGTAAAATCAGAAACAGAATTCTTTTTATATGTTTGTTAATAATTTCTAATACAGACATAAGACATTTATAATCATTTCACACTGTGTAATATATCATATAACAAAATAAAAATATCAGCTATGTGTGCCTAGTCAGAACTCTAAGTTGGGAATCCAAAAACAAAACAGGCAGAGCATATTCACCTACTGCAAGCAGATGATTCGCATTTAAGATGTTCAGGCCTATAAACTTACATTAAAATGGACTAAAAGACTTCTTAGAGAATAAAATATTTATTTCAGTTGATTCTCTAACCAATCCAATACATTCTTTCTTCTCTCATTTATAATGTTATTAAAATTGTTTCATTTTCATTTTCTTTTCTTACCTTTTTTCCTCTGAAGCAATCTTTCTCTGGGAAAGGAAAGATAATCTAATAGATTTTTCTCTTTAATTTCCTGCGTTTTATAAATTTTTAATGCTAATGCTTTAAATAATTCCCCTTATTTAAATAAGATATTTGATAAAAAGTATTGTAGATAATCTTTCCACTAAATCTTTAACAGCAAAGCTTTGAAAAACGTTATTATCATATGCTCTTTAATGCCTAAAGCAAATATCTAGTATGGAATTGAGCATCATAATGAGGTCAATCTCAATTCCATCAATGTTATGTTCCATTAAAATCAAATCCAACCACATTCCTCATTTCAACCCAGCATGGCTTGGCTTTGAGAAATATTCAGAAATGCCCTTAAATTATAAGAGAAACATTAACATTTTATCATATAAATACCACTAATGGCTCAGATTAAAAATAACACATTTCAGGAGACTTCCTCTACTGAAAATGTATTTTTAATAATATTCCCACAGACCAAACTGTATGTAACTGTGGGAGGTATGGTTTCAACTAACAAAGTTTAAGAGAAAAAAGAAAGAAAGAAAGAAAGAAAGAAAGAAAGAAAGAAAGAAAGAAAGAAAAAGAGAGAGAGAGAGAGAGAAAGAAAGAAAGAAAGAAAGAAAGAAAGAAAGAAAGAAAGAAAGAAAGAAAGAAAGAAAGAAAGAAAATAGAAAGAGGGGGGAGGGAGGGATGGAGGGAGGGAGGGAGGGAGGGAGGAAGGAAGGAAGGAAGGAAGGAAGGAAGGAAGGAAGGAAGGAAGGAAGGAAGGAAGGAAGGAAGGGGAAGGAAGGAAGGAAAAGGGGAAGGGGAAGGAAGGAAGAAAGGGAGAGAGAGAGAGAAAGAAAGAAAAAGAAAGAGAGAAAGAACCAGTGAAAACCTGTTAATGAAAAATCCAGTTCCATTTACCATTTCACCAGAAAATAATTCTTCATTTACATCATTCCCAATTAAGTGAAATAAAGTAGTGCAATTCTCAGGTGAGTAATCAATCTTTTTAGATAGATATCTCTGAGTTATAGCTAAATTTGTCATTAGACAGTGTTGGGGGGAGTTGAGTTTTCTCTACTTCCTTTTAGGAAATAGTACCAAATCTTCATGATTCCATCACTCATATTTCTCCACACTTTACCTGTATAGACACATAGCCCACAGGGCTCAGAACATAGAATTCTGATACTCTTTCAGTTTGAAGTTTGCAAAAGACTGGCCTCACCATAACTGCGTTCGAATCAACCCTACTCCATACACAGACGCTGCATCACTGAGAACAAGGAATAAGAGATCATCCTTAACTTAGGGCAGGAATGTATTCCTCAACACTTTATTTCCTCTAAATGAAATCAATTACTTGAGTGCCAGCACTGACAGATACAGAAGCCATGACCTCATGGAGATAATAATATACCCCAAAAGACCAGAAATGCATGGAATTAAAGACCCTTTGAGCTATAAATTCTCTCCAACATCCTAAAGGAGGAGTCATTTTATATTTATAGGAACTAAAGCCCAAAGTGTTTAAGTGCCTTCACACAAACCACAAAGTTACTTAATATTAATATTCTGTAGGGAATAGAGTCCAGGAGCCTGACTCTCAGCCATTGCTCAACCAGAATACAACCAAAGAAGAGCAGCAAGGAGAGACTGTTATGACACAAATTTGCAGACGTTGATGCTAGGAAAACTCACCAGTGTGGAAAGCACTCTGGGAAGGGTCATCTTTTCCCTCCACATTTTCATTACTGCTAAAATCACCTGTTACTAGAGTATTCATAACTATCTAATACAGTGCCGATTTCCATTAATCCAAACTATGTTGAAATATGAGTTTTCAATCATGTACATAAAGGAAACCAAAATATGCCACCTGAAAATATACACATTTGACATAAAAAATATTTTGAGCTGAAGGTCATTTAGTAGAAGCAAATTGAAGCAAAGTTCTCCACCCTCCCCCTGTTATGTCTAAAGGTAGGATATAAATTTTCCTTTTCACGGAGACAAACTCACCACCCAGATGGCACCAAAGGAACCCACGAACAAACCTCAATTCCTAGATCCCTCCATATTTACTTTCCCATAGTGTGCCAGCCTTGGAAGCCTAAAACTGCTTTCCTTTTTCTTAGCATTTCTCCACCAATTTATTCTTCTTTATTGAAGAAACTATGTAAGCTGGAGTTCTTAGTTCCATTTTGACTTATACTCTTAAAGATTTCTCCTGCATGAAGTGTGCTGCATACACTAAGACACTATTTTTATCTTGTTAATCTGTTTTTTGTGTAAGAGTCCCAGCTAAGCCTGACCTGTGGTGGCACAGGGGATAATGCATCGACCTGGATCACTGACGTTGCCAGCTCGAAACCCTGGCCTTGCCTGGTCAAGACACATACAGAAAGCAGCTTCTATGAGTTGATGCTTCCCGCTTCTCTTTCTCTCTCTCTCTCCCTTCTCCCTAAAAATAAATAACATCTAAAATAATAATAATGAGGTAAATTTTTGCCTGCCCTGCACACATACATTTTTTCACAAGCTGAAAAAGGCTTTTACTAGAGTTATATGCTAAAAAGCCAGGCACTGAACCAGATCCTATTGGAACATATGATGCCACAGTTTTAGCTGAAGCTGGGGGCTCTCTGTGCATCAATTCTGAGACCATTTAAGAATCTCTTCTTGGAGAAGTCGGTGCATCCAGTAGTCACACCTTGACCATGAGGCCCATGTCCACTTTATGATCTGGAAACAAATGGAAGTATGAAAAGAGAATGTAGTGGGAAGATGGGAAGCCAGAACTAGGGAATGCTGAAGATAGAAGAAATTTCAGGTGTGGACCTATGTTTTGGCATCAACCACATATTTTTAAAAAAATTTTCAAACCATTGGCTCATTGTTACAAAAGTTAATTTGTAATATTAAAAATATATACATAGCATATTTTGCCTAGCACAACCAAAATTTTTTCTGAAACTATCATTTTTAAGACCTCTAGGGAGTATATTAGGCTTCTTTATTCTTATTAGTACACAAGTAGTATACTAAAATCTGTTAACAAATGTTCTTTATTCTAAATTCAAGAACTGTATATATATATTTTCTTTTAAATATTTGGCCAGCAATTATTAAAAATGGTTCAAATATGCTTAAATGCTCAGTCTTTGCAATGGGGGTAATTGGAATGAGAGCTCTGGACCTTCATTAAAAAAAAAAAGAAGGCTGACCAGGCAGTGGTGTAATAGAGTATCAGCCTGGGATACTGAGGACCCAGGTTTGAAATCCCGAGGTCACTGGATTGAGTGTGGATTCACCAGCGTGAGCGTGGGGTCGCTGGCTTGAGCGTGGGATTACAAGCATGAAGCTCAAGGTCGCTGGCTTGAGCCCAATGTCCCTGCCTTGAGCCCAAGGTCCCTGCCTTGAGCAAGGGGTCACTGGCTCAGCTGGAGCCCCACTCCCCCGGTCAAGGAACAAGTGAGAAAGGAACCAATGAGCAACTAATGTGATGCTACTATGAGTTGATGCTTATCTCTCTCCCTTCCTGTCTGTCTGTGTCTCTCTCTTTAAAAAAACAAAACAAAACAAAAAAAAAAAACAAGAAGGGGCAGTATAAGAAGTTTTCTTTCTTGAGTCCATCACATACTTGAAGGCTTGGAAAAATTCTCCAGAGACAAGAGACAGAGATGGAGGGTTGGAGGGAGAGAGGTGGAGAGAAAAAAAGAGGGAGAGAAGGAAGGAAAGTGAAAGAGAGAGAGAGAAAGAGAGAGAGAGGAGATAGAAAGTGATAATAGACCCACAGTACCTAGGACAAAAGCTCAGTAACTCTTAGTGACTCAATCAGAACCCATTAAATGTTGGATGGCTGCTAGTAAAGCCATAACTGCACAAGTGAAACAAAGCACACCATATTTCAAAGCATTTTCTTAAGAAATGAATAAAGATATTAAAATATTTGCAGTAGGAAAACATTTGGTAGATGGAAAATCTTAAGTATAGTAAAAAATTTTTGCTACTTTTAATGCCTATAATTGCATTAATAAGATGTATATTTATTTACTGTGCTGTCTTAACTGCTTTATTTGAATGTTCATAAAATATTTATATAAGCATAATCAGTGGATAACTCCTCACTTCTATCCAACTATTCTACTTTTTTTTTATTAGATCTTAAGTAACTCAAACTCTAATTTGCTTATTTGGGATTTTTTTTCAGCAAATTAATCATTATGACAAATATATCTCACATCAGTTCAGCTTTGTAATTTAACATTATTGTATTTTTAGAACTGTTTCTGCATTCCATCCATTCTATTACATTTTATTTGATGTTTTAAAAATTATTTTCCCATCCCAGTTAAGAAACTTCTATGACTCATCCTTTACTTGACACTATCTGAACAACACTCATTTGTTTTATTCTTATCTTTTATAAATTTTGATAATATTTCTATAATTTCATATATAGCCTGTGCCTATTTCTGATACACCATCATATTTTTCTGTTATGATAGCTTTGTTAACCTTATCATATCAAGAATGTCCAGGTTAATGTCACAAAGCATCTGATACATTTAATAGCACATATTTATACCAATTAATAGTTTTCTATCCATTAATGTGACAAGGGTATAAATTCAGTGCTATTATTTTCCTCCTGTTCTGTTTTTAGTTTAGTATCATTGTTATTATAACTTCTTACAAAATCTTGCAGGACCAAGAGTGAAATCATTCATTGAAGACCCCATGAATTTCAGTGTTTCTGAAGGTTTATACCTTGCCATTCATTACCCATATCGTCTAGCCTAAATTTTTATAACTTAAGGAAAGTGTTTATAGGGAAGAATCAATAAAATATATAACCTTTAATGGTAAATTTTAAATAAACAATACAAAAGATGGATCATGTAAGATTCAAAATAAATATGCTAATGGCCAAAGGATGAAGGTTTACTCAAGGACATGTAAGTAAGTGACAGGACTTAAAATATAAAAGGAAAGGAAAAGAAAAGATAATTACCACATGTCTTTTTAAATCACCAAATGCACTGTCCACACCAAAAATACAGAAAGACGCACACCTGTGCACCTACCCACATTACACACTTCTATATCCTTTTCAAATTAACTAAATGTCCCTTAAATTAATTTTATGATAGTATGTTTGAGATGGAAGGTGGACTGGAACCCTTCAACATGGTAAGCCAATTATTTGATGGAATTTTAAGTAACACCTAAGTCTTCAGAGAGCCACAGAGCTTTGCAAATTTCATTGATTTCTTTGATTGACATAAATTGCAAGTGATTCTGTATTGTATCAGGCAACTCTCAAATGGTTCCAGTTGACTCTGCAATGAGCCACTACACAGTCCATAGCACTGTAAGGAACACATCACATCTTTAACTTCAAGCAGAAGCGCTCAGTCTGCCTTGTTTTAAATTAAACACCCCCTAAGTCACTGTACTCAAGGTTTGAAAAGTTTTTGCTTTCTTAAGCAGCATGAGCCTGGACTAATAGCTTTCCCTTTTATAATTTTGAGAATAATAACTGTTTGGGGGACCTGAGAAGAAAGGTAGCCTTCAAGGTGTAGACCTCAAAGCAAGGAATAAAAACATAAAAGCTCTTACGGTCTGCTTTAGACATCTCAGAATAGAGAATAATGGTCTCAGCTCCTGTCCACATTTCTCCTGTGATCAGAGCTCCATTGGCAGTTAATAGTGATGCCTTCTATAGGAGACCTTTCAGAGGGTGTGTGAATTCTGAACAGAACTATGGAACTGAAAAGTGTCACTGAATGTAGTCTATGGACTACACACCACTTGCAGTTCATAGACAGAGGAGAAAAAAGAAGCAATACCATCAGCAGGTACTGGAAGAGGCAAGCAGATACCAGAAATGGTATCTGAGAAGTACAATGCAGCAGGTAAAGATGCAATCCACATGCCTCAGGTTCAAACCCAAGGCACCTTGCTTACTGGCTACAGGGATTGAAAGAGGTTCACAATCTCTCTAAATCTGATTTCTTTACATATGAGAAACAATAATAATATACCTCCTATGCTGCATGTCTATTGTGATTATTATGTAAGTAAAGTCTGTGAGACATCTAGGGCAGTGCCAGGCACCTAGAAATGGCTCAGTAAATGGTAACTATAAGGTGACAATGGCACTGATGACGATGAAGAGGATACTGGCATGTAATGGCCACTATTATTAAGCCTATTTATAGTCCAGAAAGTTATTATTTTTCTTGTCTTGGAACTTTTATACACCTCATTCACTCACCTCTTGGCTGACTGTCTCTCACCCTTCCACCAAAATGTAATTCTGAAAAATTACCCAAAGCATGAATGCCTCCAGGGAGACTGCCCTGAATTCATCTGCCTTGTATGCTTCCCCTTCTACTCTTCATATCAACCAGAGCAAAGTGTAGAAGGCTTGGTGAAAGCCACCTAGAGAAGCTCAGTTTTCAGACAGGATTTAGAGATGCTTGGGTTTCTACATATTCCAGATGCTGTGCTGGGAACTAGAGCTGATGAAGAAATGAGACACGGTTACAGGTCATAGACACGCTCTCAGCTGAGACTTAGACTGACACCAAAATTGTGACAAGAACTATAACAGAAGTACGTATAGATTCTGTGAGAACACAGGAGAGAAAAATTATTTAAATCCAAGCAAAACAGAAGAGGTTTTATGGAACATCTCAGTTATAAAAGAACATCTAAGTTGGACCTTAAAGGGTGAATACGAAGAGTTTTCTAAAAGGGTCTTACACAACAGCTTGTCCTCTTATTTATACAGGCAAACTATCTCTAAGGAGAGATATTGAGGACACAGACAGCTCCCGCAAACTGCTATGGAAATAGCAATAGATGATTTCTCTTAGGAGCAAATAAAAGACAAAGAATTAGAATAAAGTGGCTCATATTTAGCTTTTCAGTTGTTCCAAGGGTGATTTTTAATCAAAGTGAGGCTCCACAATGTGAGCATGGAGATGATTTGGGCACTAGTACCAGCTCAGGGCACTCAGGTTATATTTGCTGCTCAGTGATGGAACTGCTGGGTGGTAAAATGAATTGATGATTGCAAATTGCTTTGAAAATACACAATGCTGAAGAAATGCCATGAATTATTGCTGTTCAATATACTCAGGAGACAATTTGTCTCCAAACAGAAAGTCTCCGTAAGATGGACTATGTTTAAAGTCATTGAAGAGATTTCTTTTCCAAAACAAAGATGAAAATTTCATCTAGATTTATTCTAAAATCATCAAAATGTCTAAAGATAATATTTTTAAAATGGCATTATAACTGAATAAATTTTAAATTGCTTATAAATTCCACTTAAGGAAATTTGAAGGAAAATGCATAAAACATCTTTGCCATCTCACTTAAAAATAAATTAAAAGACATAGAAAGCTTACCATAAAAACTGCAGCTGTGATAGCAGAGAGAAAATAAGAAGAAATTAAAGCTATCAAACCCTTATAAACATATAGAGAGGGCTCTTTTAAAAATATGATGGAAGAAACAGCTAGAAGAAACTCACATTTGATCCAAATAATCAATCATTCCTTACACAAATTAGTTTTTTTCAGCAATGTTTGTTAGTCTCATTCACTCTAGCCAATATTTACAGAAGATTAAATGGAAATGAGATTAGTCATATAATAATAATAATATTAATAATACCATACATTTTCATTATAATTTGTAGTTTATACAGTAAATTTAGCTAATTTAATTCTTAAAACACTGTAAAGTGGATAGGACAGGTGTTATCTTTTTTTTTACTTAATTTTTAAACAAGTAATTGAGGCAAAGAGAGGTTAGATGGCTAGAAAAGTTGGAATCCCAGAGCTGATAGGTGTCAGAATCTAGGTGACAAGAAGTTCTTCCAATTTCTAGACTAGCGACTTTATGACATTACTTTCAAACATTGAGAAGAGCTTGCAAAAACTTTATCTAAATAGTAAGGTTTATAAGAAATAACATGAGACTTATTTTCATTATAAAATAGAATATTTAGAGTAGCTAATTTTTTTTTAAATATTTTATTTATTTATTATTTTTTAATTTTTTTTTATTTATTCATTTTAGAGAGGAGACAGAGAGGGAGAGAGAGAGACAGGGGGGAGGAGCTGGAAGCATCAGCTCCCATATGTGCCTTGACCAGGCAAGCCCAGGGTTTCGAACCGGCGACCTCAGCATTTCCAGGTCGATGCCTCATCCACTGCACCACCACAGGTCAGGCGAGTAGCTAATTTTTTAATTAAAAAAATTATTTTAGGCCCTGGCCGGTTGGCTCAGCAGTAGAGCGTCGGCCTAGCGTGCGGAGGACCCGGGTTCGATTCCCGGCCAGGGCACACAGGAGAAGCGCCCATTTGCTTCTCCATCCCTCCGCCGTGCTTTCCTCTCTGTCTCTCTCTTCCCCTCCTGCAGCCAAGGCTCCATTGGAGCAGAGATGGCCCGGGCGCTGGGCATGGCTCTGTGGCCTCTGCCTCACGCGCTAGAGTGGCTCTGGTCGCAATATGGCGATGCCCAGGATGGGCAGAGCATCGCCCCCTGGGGGGCAGAGCACCGCCCCTGGTGGGCGTGCCGGGTGGATCCCGGTCGGGCGCATGCGGGAGTCTGTCTGACTGTCTCTCCCTGTTTCCAGCTTCAGAAAAATGAAAAAAAAAAAAAAAAAAAAAAATTATTTTAAGAAAAAATATATTTACATAATAAAATGAAGAGGTAACTATTAAGTTAGTCACGCCTTTCCCAAACTGTGCTCCTGGGAACACTCATTCAAAAAGATGCCAGCGACTGAGCTACGGGAAAACAGTTTTACAGTAAAATGTATTGGGGAAATGATACACATTAGGTCTCTTTTTTTTCTGTCTCTATCTGTAGTAATGAACAAAAACTAAAAATATCCACAGCCAAAAACCTCCAAAATTTACATGTTCTGTCTTGTGTTTCTTAACTGGGATATGCATTCACTTGAGTTAAGGGTAGACTACCCATGACAGAAATAACACAAACTGTGAAATAAGCAGGGTACAAACCTCTGGAGTGATGATTTGAATGTACAAAAAAATAAAAGATATAAACCATAATTTTTAAATTAAAACAAACAAAAGACTAGTGCTTCAGAACCCTTTGGTTTGTGGAAGGCTGCTTGTCCACGACCTGGAGAAGCCTGGGAGGAATAGCCCGCTTCCCTCTGCCAGTGTGATGCCTTCATTCAAAATGTGAGAAGAAATAGGATCTGAACCGTAGAGAGGAGTGGCATGTCCAATATTCAAATCAAGTTAGACACCTTCTTAGGTTTGGTTTCTCAAGTTAGCAGGAAAAAGGAGAAGAAGAGAAAAACATGCCTAAAGTAACACTGTGCTAAAGTAACACTGGTCTGCCCACAGTGTCTTCTGCAGAAACCACATTTCCACTGTCACTGTGAATGCAAACTATAGTCCCAGTTATCCAGATTTGAATAGGTTCAGGTATGAACCTGTCCCAGCTGTTTGAAAGTAAGCATGCATTTCTGTCAACTAGTTACTCACTTAGAGCAGGTTGGTGATGAATTACCAATCATATTAAACAAGAAGTTTCCATAAATCCTAAGCTGTTCAACAATCTAAATATTTAGAATCATGGATCCCTTTGTTTCTTTAAAAATTTTTTTTTTATTTAACAATTAAATTTAACAGGGTGATATTGGTCAATCAGAGTAGATAGATTTAGAGAAAACATCTCCACAACCTTTAAACCAGTGGTCGTCAACCTGGTCCCTAACGCCCACTAATGGGCATTCCAGTTTTATGGTGGGTGGTAGCAGAGCAACCAAAGTATAAATAAAAAGATAGATTTAACTATAGTAAGTTGTTTTATAATAATTTATTCTGCCAAACTTAGCAAAAATCTGACATAAAGTACTTGGTAAGTAATTATTATTATATGCTTTAACTTGCTGTAACTCTGCTTTATAAATTTTATAAAGTTACTTCCCTACTTTATAAATCACCATTACTGTGGAACTGGTGGGCGGTTAGAAAATTTTACTACTAACAGAGATACAAAAGTGGGCGGTAGGTATAAAAAGGTTGACTACCCCTGCTTTAGACAGTCGATTATGTTATATACCCATCACCCAAAGTCAAATCATCTTCTGTCACCTTATATTTTGTTTCTCTTAAGCCCCTCCCCTTCCCCCATCCCCCTCTCTGCACCCTTCCCTTCCCCCTGGTAACCACAGCAACCGTCTATGTCCATGAGTCTTGCTTTAGTGTCCCACCTATGTATGGAATCATACAGTTCTTAGTTTTTTCTGATTTACTTATTTCACTCAGTATAATGTTATCAAGGCCCATCCATGTTGTTGTAAATGATCCAATGTCATCAATTCTTATGGCTGAGTAGTATTCCATAATATATATCTACCACATCTTCTTTATCAATCCTCTATTGAAGGGCATTTTGGCTGTTTCCATGTCTTGGCCACCATGAACAATGCTGCGATGAACATAGGGGTGCACGTGTCTTTACGTACCCATGTTTTCAAGTTCTGTGGGTATATATACCCAGTAGAGGGATTGCTGGGTCATATGGTAGTTCTATTCTTAATTTTTTGAGGAACCACCATAATTTCTTCCATAATGGTTGCACTAATTTACATTCCCACCTACAGTGAATGAGGGTTCCTTTTTCTACACAGCCTCTCCAGCACTTACTATTACCTATGTTGTTGATAATAGCTAACCTAACAGGTATGAGGTAGTATCTCATTGTAGTTTTGATTTGCATTTCTCTAATAGCTCATGAAGATGAGCATCTTTTCATATGTCTGTTGGCCATTTGTATTTCTTCCTGGGGGAAGTGTCTGTTCATGTCCTCTTTCCATTTTTTATTGGATTGTTTGTTGTTAAGTTTTGTGAGTTCTTTATATATTTTGAATATTAGTCCCTTGGCTAAGCAGTTCTTTGAAAATATCATCTCTCATTTAGTTGGTGTTTATTTGTTTTATTGACAGTTTCTTTTGCTGTGTAGAAGCCTCTTAGTCTGATGTGGTCCCATTCATTTATCTTTGCCTTCACTTCCCTTGCCTTTGGAGTCAAATTCATAAAATGTTCTTTATGGTCAAGGTCCATGAATTTAGTACCTATGTGTTCTTCTATGTAGTTTATTGTTTCAAGTCTTATATTTAGTTCTTTGATTCATTTTGAATTAATTTTTGTTGAAGGAGATAAACTATAGCCAAACATGTGGTTTCCAATTTTCTCAGCACCATTTATTGAAGAGGCTTTCTTTTTTCCATTGTATGTTTTTGGCTCCTTTATCAAGATGATCTGACCATATATATGTGGTTTTATTTCTGGGCTCTCTATTCTGTTCCATTGGTCTGTGTGTCTCTTTTTCTGCCAGTACCATGCTGTTTTGATTATCGTGGCTCTGTAGTATAGTTTAAAGTCAGGTATTGTAATGCCTCCAACTTCCACACAAAAGCTATTAGAAACAATAAACCAATACAGTAAGGTCACAGGGTACAAAATTAATATACAGAAGTCTACTGCTTTTTTTATATGCCAACAATGAAACCTCAGAAAAAGAAGTAAAAAAATAATAATAATCCCTTTTACAGTGGCAACAACAACAACCAAAATAAATAAAATAAAATACCTAGGAATAAACATAATAAAGAATGTAAAGGACATATATACTGAAAACTACAAAACATTATTAAAGGAAATTGAAAAAGACACAATGAAATGGAAAAATATTTCTTGTTATGGGATAGAAAAAATAAATATAATTAAAGAGGTCATATTACCCAAAGCAATATACAAATTTAATGCAATTCCCATCAAAATTCCAATGTCATTTTTTAAAGAAATGGAACAAAAAAATTATCAGGTTTATATGGAAATATATAAAACCTCAAATAATCAAAGTAATCCCTTTGTTTCTTGAATAGGTAACTTTGTATTAGAAGTCAAAGATGAAGTGTCATATGTATGTAGTGTTCTGCATATCCCCAGTTTGAAAGTTTGAAGCTGAGATTGTCCTGAACAAATAACATGTACAAAGAAAAGGAAATGCAATTACAGTGCAATAAATTGTGCAGTTGCATCCAGGCATATGCACATACTTGTCAAATCTAACATTAAAATGTAAAGCACAGAACTTTGGACTAAACTAAGAGGACTCTTTAGCCAAGGAATGCCGAAAAGGCCACACAGAGACTAGTGGGAGGGCGGAAGCACGGAGAGAGCGAACGGCAGCCCAGAGAAACTCCCATGTGGAAGTGAGTTTAGAGGAGAGGGGAGGGCCCTGGGCCTCAGGAACAAAGCCCCAGCCTGCTGCCCTGGAGCTTGGAGGAAATGTATGTACAGTATTTAGCTGCAAAACAAGTCAGGATACTGTTTGTGAGAAAGAGACAAATTTCTCCAACCCAGGATTCTTCTTAAAGGGACCGCACAGAACACCTCTCTCACAACCACTCACCTGGGGCTCTGGGGGACCAGGAAAGAGGGGAGGACCAGAGTGATGGGAGGAGAGTGTAACCTATGAGGCACAGGCAGAAACACTTTGAGGGACAGCCACTCTGACCCCTGGGCTGGGTCACTCCCCAAATCTGGGGTGAGTGTTTCCCCTGGAACCAGCAGTGCCAGTAAAGGGAAGCAGGACACCAGCCAAACAATCTCTCCCATGGCACTCAGAGCAAAGTCACTTGGAAGGAGGGAGCCTTGGGGAGTGCAGTGTTGAGTGCTAGGGTCTGAGATGAAGTGTCCCCAGCCACAATGTTGGGGGCTGGCCGGAGGGCAGGTGGCAGTGGGAAGCAGAAGCACAGTCCTGCTGGTGGGGGTGGAAGCAAGGCTGCCACGAATGAGGCCCAGCGTGAGCTCAGTCTCAACTGGCCCATCGGAGGGTGCGCAAGAAAGTAGTCCAGCTGGCTGCGGGCCTGCCTACAGTCCTGCCCACAGGGGAAAGGAGAAAGCCTGTAGTCTGCAGAGAACTGCGTGAGCATGGGCATCCAGCCCCACCCAGCCCACAGAGCTGAGGCTTGTGGCCCAATGTGTGAATGCAACTCTGCCTGTGGGGGAGGGGCAAAAGCCCGGGAATAGGCAGAGACCCATGGCTGAGCAAAGGTGCTCAACCCTGCCAGCAGTGCTAAGGCTTGCAGTCCCTTCTGAGGAGGAGAGGCAAAAACCACAGCGGCAACCACAGTCCGCCAGCGCTGGCAACGCCCATACCTGAACACTCAAGGCAGCGGCACAGGGGTTGGTGAGCCTGCAGACAGACCACACCTAGGGAACACAGAGGCCACACCAATTGGACTGCCGTGGCCACACCCTTCTTATACACAGACAAAATGGGAAGGCAGAGAAATGCAACCCAATTGAATCAAGAGAAATACCCAGAAAAGGACTTGAATGAATCAGATATAACCAAATTACTGGATGCAGAGTTTAAAATAATGATTGTTAGGATGCTTAAAGATCTTAGAAAAACAATAGATGATCATAACAAACAAGTAAATGAAGAGATGGCAAGTATAAAAAAGGACATTGAAATAAAGAAGAATCAGTTAGAAATGAATAATAAAATATCAGAAATGAAAATCACAATGGAAGGAATTAAAAGCAGGATGGATGAAGCTGAGGATCAAATTGGCAATTTAAAGGACAAGATAAACAAAGGCACAGAAGCAGAGCAGCAAAAAGAAAAGAGACTCAAAAGTCAGGAAACACTAAGAGAGGTCTGTAACAACATGAATAGAAATAACATCCAAATCATAGGGATTCCTGAAGAAGAAGAGAAAGAACAAGGGATAAAGACTTTGTTCAATCAAATCATAGCTGAAAATTTTCCTAAGTTAATGCAGAAGAAAGTCACACAAGTTCAAGAAGCATAAAGAATTCCATTAAAGAGAAACCAAAAGAAATCTACACAAAGACACATCAAAATTAAAATACTAAAACTAAGTGATAAAGAAAATATTAAAAGCTACTAGAGAAAAAAGGCTGTCACCTACAGAGGAACCCGCATAAGGATGCCATCCGACTTCTAAACAGAAACACTTGAGGTCAGAAGGGAATGGCAAGAAATATTAAAAGTAATGCAGAACAAGAGCCTACAACCAAAACTACTTTATACAGCAAGGCTATTGTTTAAAATTAAAGGAAAAATAAAAAGCATCCCATACAAAAAAAAAAAAAAAAACCCACAAACTCAAGAAATTCATTACAACCAAACCAATGCTACAAGAAATGTTAAGGGGCCTGCTATAAACAGATCAAAAGTGGAAAAGAATATAGCAAAAGAGGAATACAGATTTAAAGAATAAAATGGCAATAAACAACTATATATCAATAATAACCTTAAATGTAAATAGATTAAATGATCCAATCAAAAGACATAGGGTAGCTGCATGGATAAAAAAAAAAACAGGAAACATACATATGCTGTATACAAGAGACATACCTTAAAACAACAGATGCACAAGACTGAAGGTAAAAGGATGGAAAAAAAATTTCACACAAATGGAAATGAAAAAATAGCTGAGGTAGCAATGCTTATGTCGACAAAATGAACTTCAAAACAAAGGCTGTAGTAAGAGATAAAGAAGGTAACTACATAATGATAAAGGGAGCAATCCAACAGGAAAATATAACCATTATAAACATCAACACACCTAATATAGGAGCACCTAAATATATAAAGAAGACTTTGATGGATATAAAGGGCAAGATCAACAACAACACTATAATAGAAGAGATTTCAATACCCCACTAACATCACTAGATAGATCCTCAAGAAATAAAATCAACAAAGAAACAGCAGACTTAAAGGACACACTAGATCAACTCGATTTAATAGATATCTTCAGAACCTTTCACCCTAAAGCAGCAGAATGTACATTCTTTTCAAGTTCTCATGGTACATTCTCTAGGATAGACCACATATTAGAGCACAAAAGCAGTCTCAACAAATTTAAGAAGATTGAATCATTTCTCTGATCACAATGGCATGAAAGTAGAAATCAACCAAAACGGAGAGACAAGATGGCGCTGGAGTAGGCGGACGTACCAACATCTACCTCCCAGAACCAAAGTGGATTAAAAACTAATTTTATGAACTATCATCTGGAAAAACCAACTTTGGACTAAACTAAGAGGACTCTTCAACCAAGGAACTCTGAAGAAGCCACACAGAGACTGGTAGAAAAAGCGGAAACGGGGAAATGCGGAGAGGGCTGCCCAGCTCCCCGGAGCAAACGGCAGCAGAGAGAGACTCGCATGGCGGAAAGTGAGTTTAGCAGAGGGGGAAGGGTCCTGAACCCCAGGAACAAAGCCCCAGCCTGCAGCCCCAGAGCCCAGAAGAGGCGTAAGGACAGTATTTAGCTGGAAACAAGTTGGGATACTGTTTTTGAGAAAGAGTCTGATTTCTCAGACCCAGGATCCTTCTAAAAGGGACCGCGCAGAACATCTCTCTCATAACCACCCACCTGGGGCTCCTGGGGATGGGGGGGGGAGAGGAGAGGACCAGAGTAACAGGAAAAGAGTGTAATCTAGGAGGCACAGGGAGAAGCATTTTGGGAGATAGCCACCCTAACCCCTGGGACGAGTCACTCCCCAAAGCTGAAGTGAATATTTCCCCCAGAAACAGCAATACCAGCAAAGGGAAGCAGGAGAGCAGCCAAACAAGCTCCCCCGCGGCATTCAGAGCAGAGTTGCATAGAAGGAGTAAGCTTTTGGGTCTAGAGTAGTGAGTCTTAGGGTCCGAGCTGCAACGCTCCCAACCACGCAGCTGAGGACGCGCCAGAGGGCGGACGGGAGCGGGAGACAAAAGCGCGGATCTGCTGGCAGGGGCGGAAGCCAGGTGGCCACCACTGGGCTCAGGTGTGAGCTCAATCTTGCCCGGCTGGGGAGAAGGGGGCATGCAAAAGAGGTCAAGCTCAGCTGACGGCAGCCTGTAATCCAGCCTGCGGGAAAAGGGTGGGAACCCCGGAAAAGGTGGAGACCAGCCTCTGAGCAAGGGCAGAGGAGCACAGCCTTGACCCGCCCATGCAACCCAGTCTTGTGGTCTGACTTGGCAGCCGGCTCCTCCCATGGGGGTGGAGCTAAAAGCCCAGAAGAGGCAGAGTTCCTTTACTGAGCTGAGCTTGGGAACGCAGTCCTGCTGGGTGGTAGAACCAAGGCTAGCAGCCGTTCCTTAAGCGGGCTTCTCTTGCAAGGGCAGGGCAAAAACCTGGAAACAGGCGGAGACCCACAGCTAAGCAAAGGTTCTCGCCAGTGCCCTCAGGACCGAGCATAACGTCACAAATGGGGGCAGGGAAAAGGCCAAGGCCACCATCGCTTGTGCAGCCGAGCACGTGATCACAGCCACTCCCATGAAGAGAAAATGCAGAGGCAGAGAAATACAACACAAATAAACCAAGAGAAATCCCCAGAAAAGGATCTAAGTGAATCAGATATAACCAAATTACCAGATGCAGAGTTTTAGATAACGATTGTTAGGATGCTCAAAGATATCAGAACAACCATAGATGGCCATTATGAAAACTTAAATAAAGAGATAACAAATATAAAAAAGGACATTGAAATAATAAAAAAGAATCAGTCAGAAATTAAAAATACAATATCTGAAATAAAGAACACAATGCAGGAATTAAAAGCAGGATAGATGAATCAGAGAATTGAATCAGTGAGTTAGAGGACACAATAAATAAAGGTATGGAAGCAGAGCAGAAAAAAGAGAAGAGACTCAAAAAGTCTGAGGAAACGCTAACAAAGCTCTGTGACAACATGAAGAGAAATAACATTCACATCATGGGGGTTCCTGAAGAAGAAGAGAAAGAACAAGGGATAGAGACTTTATTCAAACATATTATAGCGGAAAACTTCCCCCAATTAAGGCAGGAAAACATTACACATGTTCAGGAAGCACAGAGAACTCCATGAAGGAGAAACCCAAAGAAACCAACACCAAGACACATCATAATTAAAATACCAAAGCTAAATGATAAAGAGAAAATATTAAAAGCTGCTAGAGAAAACAAGACTATCACCTACAAAGGAGCCCCCATAAGGATGACTTCTGACTTCTCAACAAAAACACTTGAGGCCAGAAGGGAATGGCAAGAAATATTCAAAGGAATGCAGAACAAGAACCTACAACCAAGACTACTTTATCCAGCAAGGCTATCATTTAAAATTGAAGGAGAAATAAAAACCTTTATAGACAAAAAAAAAAAACTCAAGGAATTCACTGCAACCAAACCAAGGCTGCAAGAAATGCTAAGGGACCTGTTGTAAACAGATCAAAGGAAAAAAAGAACACAGCAAAAGAGGAATACAGCTTCAAAAAAAAAATGGCAACAAACAATTACATATTAGTAATAAACTTAAATGTTAATGGATTAAATGATCCAATCAAGAGACATGGGGTAGCTGCGTGGATAAGAAAACAGGACCCATACATATGCTGTCTACAAGAGACACACCTTACATCAAAAGATGCACACAGACTGAAGATAAAAGGATGGAAAAAATATTTCACGCAAATGGAAATGAAAAAAAAGCTGGGGTAGCAATACTTATACCAGACAAAATGGACTTTAAAACAAAGACCATAGTTAGAGATAAAGAAGGTCACTACATAATGATAAAGGGAGAAATCCAAAAGGAAGATATAACCATTATAAATATCTATGCACCTAATATAGGAGCACCTAAATATATAAAGCAGACTTTGATGGACTTAAAGGGTGAGATCAGCAGCAATACTATAATAGTAGGGGATTTCAATATCCCATTAACATCATTAGATAAATCCTCAAGAAAGAAAATCAACAAAGAATCAGCGGACTTAAAGGACATATTAGATCAACCCAATTTAATAGATATCTTCAGAACCTTTCACCCTAAAACAGCAGAATATACATTCTTTTCAAGCGCTCATGGTACATTCTCTAGAATAGACCACATGTTAGGGCCCAAAGCGGGCTCAACAAATTTAAGAAGATTGAAATCATATCGAGCACTTTCTCTGATCACAATGGCATTAAACTAGAAATCAACCACAATAGAAAAGTTGAAAAACATTCAAACACTTGGAAACTAAAGAGCACGTTATTAAATAATGAATGGGTTAACATTGAGATCAAAGAAGAAATTAAAAAATTCATAGAAATAAATGATAATGAGCATACATCAAATCAAAATTTATGGGACACCGCAAAAGCAGTCCTGAGAGGGAAGTTTATAGCATTACAGGCATACCTCAAGAAGCTAGAAAAAGCTCAAATAAACAACTTAACCTTGCATCTAAAAGAACTAGAAAAAGAACAGCAAGTAAAGACCAGAGCTAGTACAAGGAAGGAAATAATAAAGATCAGAGCAGAAATAAATGACACAGAGGCTAAAGAAATAATACAGAGGATCAATGAAACCAGGAGCTGGTTCTTTGAAAAGGTAAACAAGATCGATGAACCTTTAACGAGACTCACCAAGAAAAAAAGAGAGAGAACTCAAATAAATAAAATTAGAAACGAGAGTGGAGAAATAACAACTGACGACAGAAATACAAAATATTGTAAGAAAATACTATGAAGAACTGTACGCCAAAAAACTAGACAACCTCGATGAAATGGACAAATTCCTTGAATCATATAATCTCCCAAAAATCAATCTGGAAGAATCAGAAAACCTAAACAGACCAATTACAACAAATGAGATTCAAACAGCTATCAAAAAACTCCAAAAAAAGAAAAGTCCTGGGCCTGATGGCTTCACAAGTGAATTCTACCAAATATTCAAAGAAGAACTAACTCCTATCCTTCTCAAGCTATTTCAAAAAATTCAAGAGGAAGGAAGACTTCCAAACTCCTTTTATGAGGCGGGAATAATCCTGATTCCAAAACCAGGCAAAGACAACACAAAAAAAGAAAATTATAGGCCAATATCCCTGATGAACTTAGATGCAAAAATCCTCAACAAAATATTAGCAAACCAGATCCAGCAATATATGAAAAAAATCATACACCATGATCAAGTGGGATTTATTCTTGAGAGGCAAGGCTGGTACAATATTCGCAAATCAATCAATGTGATTCATCACATAAACCAAAGAAAAGAGAAAAACTACATGATAATTTCAATAGATGCAGAAAAAGCATTTGATAAAGTCCAGCACCCATTCATGATCAAAACTCTCAGCAAAGTGGGAATACAGGGAACATACTCAACATGATAAAGGCCATCTATGACAAACCCACAGCCAACATCATACTCAATGGGCAAAAATTAAAAGCAATCCCCTTAAGATCAGGAACAAGGCAGGGGTGCCCCATTTCACCACTCTTATTCAACATAGTTCTGGAAGTCCTAGCCACAGCAATCAGACAAGAAAAAGAAATAAAAGGCATCCAAATTGGAAAAGAAGAAGTAAAACTATCATTATTTGCAGATGCTATGATATTGTATAGAGAAAACCCTAAAGTTTCAGTCAAAAAACTACTAGACCTGATAAATGAATTCGGCAAGGTGGCAGGATATAAAATCAATACTCAGAAATCAGAGGCATTTTTATACAGTAATAATGAACTGTCAGAAAGAGAAATCAAGGAATCAATCTCCTTTACCATTGCAACAAAAAAAATAAAGTACCTAGGAATAAATCTAACCAAGGAGATTAAAGACTTGTACTCAAAAAATTATAAAACATTGATAAAAGAAATCAAGGAAGATACGAATAAGTGGAGGCATATACTGTGCTCATGGTTAGGAAGAATAAACATCATTAAAATGTGTATATTACCCAAAGCAATTTATAAATTCAATGCAATACCGATTAAAATACCGATGACTTACTTCAAAGATTTAGAACACATACTCCAAAAATTTATATGGAACCAAAAGAGAACATGAATAGCTTCAGCAATCTTGAAAAGGAGGAATAAAGCGGGAGGTATCACACTTCTGGATATCAAGTTATATTATAAGGCCATTGTACTCAAAACAGCATGGTACTGGCATAAGAACAGGCACATAGATCAATGGAACAGAACAGAGAACCCAGAAATAAACCCACAGCTCTATGGACAACTGATATTTGACAAACGAGGTAAGGAAATACAATGGAGTAAAGACAGCCTCTTCAACAAATGGTGTTGGGAAAATTGGACAGCTACCTGCAAAAAAATGAAACTAGACCACCAACTTACACCACTCACAAAAATAAACTCAAAATGGATAAAAGACTTAAATGTAAGCCATGAAACCATAAGCATCTTAGAAGAAAACATAGGCAGTAAGCTCTCTGACATCTCTCGCAGCAATGTATTTGCTGATTTGTCTCCACAGGCAAGTAAAATAAAAGACAAGGATAAACAAATGGGACTTGATCAAACTAAAAAGCTTCTGCACAGCTAAAGAAGAATAGAATAAAAAGACAAACTACACAATGGGAGAATATATTTGACATTGCGTCTGATAAGGGGTTCTTACAATAAAGAACTTTAAAACTTAATACTAGGAAGACAAACAATCCAATCCAAAAATGGGCAAAAGAAATGAATAGACACTTCTCCAAAGAGGACACACAGATGGCCAATAGGCATATGAAAAAATGTTCAACATCACTAATGATTAGAGAAATGCAAATTAAAACCACAATGAGATATCACCTCACACCAGTCAAAATGGCGCTCATCAATAAAACAACACAGAGTAAGTGCTGGCAATGATGTGGAGAAAAGGGAACCCTCCTGCACTGCTGGTGGGAATGCAGACTGGTGCAGCCACTGTGGAAAACAGTATGGAGATTTCTCAAGAAATTAAAAATTGAACTGTCTTTTGACCCAGCTATACCACTGTTAGAAATATACCCCAAGAACACCATAGCACTGTTTGAAAAGAAGAAATGCACCCCCATGTTTATGGCAGCATTGTTCACAATAGCGAAGATCTGGAAACAGCCCAAGTGTCCATCAGAGGATGAGTGGATTAAAAAGTTTTGGTATATATATACTATGGAATACTACTCAGCCATAAGAAATGATGACATAAGATCTTTTACAACAACATGGATGGGCCTTGATAACATTATACTGAGTGAAAGAAGTAAATCAGAAAATACTAAGAAGTATATGATTCCATACATAGGTGGGACATAAATATGAGACTCAGAGACATGGACAACAGTGTTGGGGGTACACGGTGGGGAGAGGAGAGGGAGGGGTTTGGGGGAGTCGAAGGGCACAAAGATCATGGCTTTTCAGCATTTGCCATATTCCCCCTTTAATCTATAGACAGAGAGGAAATATTTACTTACGGTGTTTCCACTATAAAGACTGCTGTCTTAGGGACAATTGCTGATGAACTATTTCAGCAGTTCTTCCTTCTTCAAAGACTCATATGTCAACATAGAGCTCTATGTTTCATAGGACATACTCAAGCTCACTCCATGCTTTCTGGAGCTTTAACACAAGAGAATGACCTTTTTTTTTTCTTTTTTCCTATTTTTTTTGTTGTTGTATTTTTATTTTATTTATTTATTTTTTGTATTTTTCTGAGGATGGAAATGGGGAGGCAGTCAGGCAGACTCCCGCATGTGCCTGACCGGGATCCACCTGGCATGCCTACCAGGGGGGATGCTATGCCCATCTGGGGTGTAGCTCTGTTACAACCAGAGCCATTCTAGCAACTGGGGCGGAGGCCATGGGGCCATCCTTAGTGCCCGGGGTGGCTTTGCTCCAGTGGAGCCTTGGCTGTGGGAGGGGAAGTGAGAGACGGAGAGGAGGGAGGGGAAGGAGAAGGGGAGGCGTGGAGAGGTAGATGGACGCTTCTCCTGTGTTCTCTGGCCAGGAATCGAACGCGGAAATCCTGCACACCAGGCCAATGACTCCTACGTGTCTACCATATCATGCTTTTTACTTAAAAAAAAAATTTACATTTCTTTTGAAGGCTGATGAACAGGAGACACCAAATCTTTTTTTCCTGCAAACTCCTACCTTCTTTATTAGATCCAGCTAATAACACTGTTTTGTCTTTTTCCAAATAGCTCCAGATATATGGAAAAGATTTATATAGGCGGATGTGGATCCTCAAACCCCTCAGCAAGATCTTCTGAGAATGGCTTTTAAGATACCTAGAGGCAGAAAAAGCCCAATAGAGATCAGGGGAACTACCAGCTTTTAGGATACACCCTTAAAGACTCCAGCACCCCAAAGGGGGCTCATAGGATGCCATCTGGGTCCTGCTTCAATAGTGGAAAGGAAGGTCATTGAGCTAAAGCCTTCCAGGCTTACATGCCTCTGCTGTGAGGAAACAGGGACACTGGAAGGTAGGCTTCCCCCTCGCTCCTCTAAGGGAGAGTTCAGTCTCTTCCAGCCCTGCTCCAGCCACCTATGACCTAACCTTGCCCAGAAAGCTGGGGTTTGCCACTGAAGGCTGAAGGTGCCCAGGGCCATCGGCCCCATCTATGACACTGTGGAAGAGCCTAGGGTATTTCTTCCAAGAAGCAGGTAAACTGATCTCATTGGCACAAGGGCCAGTTAACTATGTTTTGCCTGAATAGTCAGGTTTTTTATTCTTCCCTCAAAGATCTCTGTTGTGGGTGTTGATAGTCCTATTTTCTGCTGCTTTGCTTAGTATATAGTGTTTCCTTTATCCGTCCTACCTCAATACCCCACACATATTTCAGGCTGGGACCTACTCCTAATGTACTGCTCTCCTTCCCCCTTTTGCCAACTTGTATTACGAATTTACCTTTGCCACCCAGCTTAGTGTATCCCAAGGTTCTCTTTACCATGCCACAGTCGCAGAGCTCCAGGGAAAAGCAACCTGGTCTCAACTTTCCAGGCAGAGGAGAACAGAAGCTCCATATGCACTCATGCTGCAAATGGCTTTTCCAGTCTACCTAAATCATTACCAGCTAGAAGCAGTGGTCATTGGGACTTGGACATGAGCTGCAAAGTATAGAATGGTGACAAAAATTCCAGCGCCATGCGGACTTTTCCTGGACTCCTGCTCCCTGTGACAGCTCCTAACAGACTGAACTGTGGTTGGGTTGCATTTCTCAGGAATTTGGAATGGTCATGTGGCCAACTTGGACTTGGTGAACATGTTAAGGACACTACTCTTTTATGGATCCTTGCTGTATTGGCCAAGAGTTTGCTTAAAGACTTTTAATCACTGTAAAAAAAATAGAAGACTAGATAAAGAAGATGGGGCACATATACACCATGGTATACTAGTCAGCTAGAAGAAATGATGACATCGGATCACTTACAGCAGAATATTGGAATCTTGATAACATTATGCGGAGTGAAATAAGCGAATCAGAAAAAAAAAAGAACTGCAGGATTCTATACATTGGTGGGACATAAAAGCGAGACTAAGAGACATGGACAGGAGTGTGGTGGTTACGGGGGGTGGGGGGAGGGAAGAAGGGAGAGGAGGAAGGCGAGGGGGAGGGGTACAAAGAAAACTGGATAGAGGGTGACGGAGGACAATCTCTGTTTGGGGGATGGGTATGCAACAGAACTAAATGACAAGATAACCTGGAAATGTTTTCTTTGAATATATGTACTCTGATTTATTGATGTCACCCCATTAAAATAAAAATTTATTTATAAAAAAAAAGAAATCAACCAAAACAAGAAAACTGACAACTACTCAAACATATGGAAACTAAATAGCATGTTATTAAATAATAAATGGGTTAACAATGAGATCAAAGAAAAAATAAAATTTTCTAGAAACGAACGATAATGAATATACAACAACTCAAAAATTTATGGGACACAGAAAAGCAGTCCTGAGGGGGAAGTTCATAGCATTACAGGCATACCCCAAGAAACTAGAAAAAGCTCAAATAAACAACTTAACCCTGCAGGTAGAAGAATTAAAAAAGAACAGCAAGCAAAGCCCAGAGGTAGTAGAAGAAAGAAAATAATAAAGATCAGAGTGTAATAAATGACATGGAGCCTAAGGAAATAATACAGAGGATCAATGAAACCAAGAGCTGGTTCTTTGAAAAGGTAAACAAGTTCATGAACCTTTAACCAGACTCATCAAGAAAAAAAAAGGACTAAAATAAATAAAATTAGAAATGAGAATGAGAAATAACAACTGACACAGCAGAAATACAAAGGATTGTAGAAAATACTATGAAGAACTGTATGTCAAAAAATTAAACAACTTAGATGAAATAGACAAATTCCTGGAAACATGTAATATTTTAAAAATCAATCAGGAGAATCAGAAAACCTAAACAGACCAATTATAACAAATGAGTTTGAAACAGTTATCAAAAAACTCAAAAGAAATAAAAGCCCAGGGCCTAATGGCTTCACAATAAACTCTACCAAATATTCAAAGAAGAACTAACTCCTGTCCTTAAGCTATTTCAAAAAATTCAAGGCCCTGGCCAGTTGGCTCAGTGGTAGAGCGTCGGCCTGGCATGTAGGAATCTCGGGTTCGATTCCCGGCCAGGGCACACAGGAGAAGCACCCATCTGCTTCTCCACCCCTCCCCTCTCCTTCCTCTCTGTATCTCTCTCTTCCCCTCCCGCAGCCAAAGCTACATTGGAGCAAAGTTGTCCCGGGCACTGAGGATGACTCCATGGCCTCTGCCTCAGGTGCTAGAATGGCTCTGGTTGCGACAGAGCAACACCCCAGATGGGCAGAGCATTGCCCCCTGGTGGGCATGCCGAGTGGATCCTGGACCGTTGCATGAGGGAGTCTTTCTGACTGCCTCCCCATTTCCAACTTCAGAAAAATGCAGAAAAAAATTCAAGAGAAAGGAAGACTTCCAAGCTCCTTTTATGCAGTGAGCATAATTCTGATTCCAAAACCAGGCAAAAACAACACAAAAAAAGAAAATTATAGCCCAATATCCCTGATGAATCTAGATGTTAAAATCCTCAACAAAATATTAGCAAACCAGATCCAGCAATATATGAAAAAATCATACACCATGATAAAGTGGGATTTATTCTGGGGAGGTAAGGCTGGTACAATATTTGCAAATCAAATAATGTGATTCATCACATAAACAAAAGGAAAGAGAAAAACCACATGATAATTTTAATAGATGCATAAAAAGCATTTGATAAAATCCAGCACCCATTCATGATCAAACTCTCAGCAAAGTGGGGATACAGGGAACATACCTGAACATGATAAAGGCCATCTATGACAAACCCACAGCCAACATCATAATTAATGGGCAAAAATTAAAAGCAATCCCCTTAAAATCAGGAACAAGGCAGGGGTACCCCCTTTCACCATTCTTATTTAACATAGTCCTGGAAGTCCTAGCCATAGCAATCAGACAAGAAGAAAAACTAAAAGGCATCTAAATAGGAAAATAAGAAGTCAAACTATCATTATTTGCAGATGCTATGATATTGTATATAGAAAACCCTAAAGTCTCAGTCAAAAAACTAGCGACCTGATAAATGAATTCAGCAAGGTGGCAGGATATAAAATTAATACTCAGAAATCAGAGGCATTTTTATACACCAACAATGAACTGTCAGAACGAGAAATTAAGGAAACAATCTCCTTCACTATTGCAACCTAAAAATTAAAGAACCTAGGAGTAAATTTAACCAAGGAAATTAAAGACTTGTACTCGGAAAATTATAAAACATCGATAAAAGAAATCAAGGAAGATACAAACAAGTGGAAGCATATACCATGCTCATGGTTAGGAAGAATAAATATCATTAAAATGTCTATATTCTACAAAGCAATTTCTAAATTCAATGCAATACCAATTAAAATACCAATGACATACTTCAAAGATATAGAACAAACATTCCAAAAATTTATATGGAACCAAAAAAGAGCTTGAATAGCTTCAGCAATCTTGAAAAGGAAGAATAAAGTGGGAGGTATCACACTTCCTGATATCAAGTTATACTACAAGGCCATAGTACTCAAAACAGCTTGGTACTGGCATAAAAACAGGCACATAAATCAATGGAACAGAACAGAGAACTCAGAAATAAAACCACACCTTTATGGCCAACTGATATTTATTTGACAAAGGAGATAAGAACATACAATGGAGTAAAGACAGCCTCTTCAACAAATGGTGTTAGAAAAATTGGACAGCTACCTGCAAAAAAATAAAACTAGACTACCAACTTAACACCATTCACAAAAATAAGCTCAAAATGGATAAAAGACTTAAATGTAAGCCGTGAAACCATAAGCAACTTAGAAGAAAACATGGTCAGTAAACTCTCTGACATCTCTCGCAGCAATATATTTGCTGATTTCTCTCCACGGGCAAGTGAAAGAAAAGACAGTCTAAACACATGGGATTATATCACACTAAAAAACTTTTGCACAGCTAAAGACAATATGAACAGAATAAAAGACAAACTATGCAATGGGAGAACATATTCGACAAGGAGTTAATAACCAAAATTTATAAAGAACTTGTAAAACTCAACACCAGGAAGACAAACAATCCAATCCAAAAATGGGCAAAAGAAATGAATAGACACTTCTCCAAAAAGGACATACAGATGGCCAATAGGCAGATGAAAAAATATTTAACATTACTAATCATTAGAGCAATGCAAATTAAAACCACCATGAGATATAGCCTCACACCTGTCAGAATGCCGCTCATTAAGAAAACAACACAGAATAAGTGCTGGCAAGGATGTGGAGAAAAGGGAACCCTCCTGCACTGCTGGAGGGAATGCAGACTGCTGCAGCCACTGTGGAAAACAGTATGGAGATTCCTCAAGAAATTAAAAATCAAACTGCCTTTTAGGAATATACCCCAAGAACACCACAGCACTGTTTCAAAAGGAGAAATGCACCCCCATGTTTATGGCAGCATTGTTCAGAAGATCTGGAAACAGCCCAAGTGTCCATCAGAGGATGAGTTGATTAAAAATCAGTGGTACATATACAGAATGGAATACTATGGGGCCATGAAAAAGAAGGAAATCTTACCTTTTGCAACAACATGGATGGACATGGAAACTATTATGTTAAGTAAAATAAGCCAGGCAGAAAAAGAAAAATATCATATGACCTCACTCATTTGAGGAATCCAGTGAACAATGTGAACTGAGGAACAGAATTGAGACAGAGGAGAGATCAAAGGGACCAGAGGGAAAGAGAACAGAGGAAAAGGGGATGATAGGATGGGATAAAGCTGAAGGAAAGGGGGGAACGTGTTATGGGGAGGGGGACAAGGGAGATGTTGAAGAGAATGCAGGGGAGGAGGATGTTTTCAGGGCAACAGTAGAATCTATGTAAACACAATAAATTAAAATCAATAAAAAAATAATGTAAAGCACAATAAAGAGATTCATCTCCTAAGCCTTGTATTTTTTCATAATATGTCTCAAACTATTAAGTAGTGTCTCACAGATGATAGGCACTCAATAAACAACCAGCAGTAAAACTGATATAAGAATGGGGCAAATACTTTTTAAAAGAGTTATCAAGTCAAAAAGGGTAAAGAGGCCCTGGCTGGTTGGCTCAGCAGTAGAGCATCAACCTTCATGGGGAAGTCGTGGGTTTAATTCCTGGCCAGGGCACACAGGAGAAGCGCCCATCTGCTTCTCCACCCCTCCACCTCTCCTTCCTCTCTCTCTCTCTCTTCCTCTCCCACAGCCAAGGCTCCACTGGAGCAAAGTTGGCTGGGTGTGGAGGATGGCTTCATGGCCTCCGCCTCAGGCACTAGAATGGCTCCAATTGTAACAGAGCAATGCTCCAGTTGTAACAGAGCAACGCCCCAGTTGAGCAGAGCATCGCCCCCATTGGTCATGCTGGGTGGATCCTGGTCAGGTACATGCAGGATTCTGTCTCTCTGCCTCCCCAATTCTCACTTCAGAAAAATACAAAAAACAAAACAAAACAAAAAAAACAAGGTAAAGAAATTGTAGCAGGCTGGCATAAAAAAAAAAAAAAAAAAAAGAAAGTTAAGAAGCGACTTAGAGATTAGAAACAAAATGAAGTGGGACTTGCTAATGACTGATAAAGAATCAGAAGAACACAGAAATTGTGACTGAACATGTAGCTAGAAATTTCACCCATAAACAATAGAACCATGTGGTCCTCAGTAAATTCGTGTGAAAGGGATCTTGTAACATTACTAAAGACATAAATATAAAGACTAAAAGAGGGAAGGGAGCAATTCTTGTAAGAAACTTGGAGCAGTCCATCAGAGGGGAGGCAGATTGTCCCGCAGGGACGTCTTTGTGCACTGGTGGAACTCTTACTGTACGTGGCAGTTTCTTTTCAGGCTTCTTTTCTCCTCTCCCCACCTCTTCCACTTCTCCCCTCTCCTCTTTTTCTCTTTACTGATTTAAACAACATTTTTAAAGGATAGTTTTTTAAGAAAGAAAATAAAACCTTAAAAATGTTACAGTCACAACTGACTAGTTTCTTTAAACAAATACATTTATCTTAATAAACTTAAAAATAACTTGAGGGTAGAGTCTGGTATACATATACCAAAACTGAACCTACAATCAGTTTCTTTTTCAAAATTAGTTACATGATAGGACAGGATAAGGAAATAACTAACTTCAGGATTTTGATATTATATTGATTTAATATCCAATGAATTATCACCTGATTGTGAGAGGTTAAGCCAATTCTTGGGAGTTTAAGGCAACTACAAAGTTAGAGGGCACAGTCCCCAAGACTGCTCTCACTTCTGACACTACTTACAAGTTTAGGGTTATTTCAAAACCACTGTCAGGCTCGGTAATTCTCTAGAAGGACTTGAACGCTGTTAAATTTGGCTATAGTTTATTACAGGGTAAGGATACAGATGAAAATCAGCCAAAGGAGGAAGCACATAGGGCAGGAACAGAAAAGCGCCAAACACGGAGCCCCCGTTTCTGTCGTCCTGTGGACGTGCTACCTTCCCGTCATGCGTGACAGCACCCACGGAGTGCTGCCGAAAAGGGAAGTTCACCGAGCGTTAGTGTTCAAAGGTCTTATTGGGGCTTTATAGTATAGTATGTTTCATTGATTGCTTACAGGATTAATTTCTGTCTCTAGGTTAATGGGTATCATGTGACTTAAAGTCCCCATTCTAAATCACCTGTCATTCTCACACCACAATTATGACTCAAAAATTAAGTAATAGATATAAAAGTACTTCAAAATGTCCAAATTGCACTACAAATAAAAGTATTGCCCTGGCCGGTTGGCTCAGTGGTAGAGCGTCGGCCTGGCATGCAGAAGTCCCGGGTTCGATTCCCGGCCAGGGCACACAGGAGAAGCACCCATCTGCTTCTCCACCCCTCCCCTTCTCCTTCCTCTCTGTCTCTCTCTTCCCCTCCCGCAGCCGAGGCTCCACTGGAGCAAAGATGGCCTGGGCGCTAGGGATGGCTCCTCGGCCTCTGCCCCAGGCGCTAGAGTGGCTCTGGTCGCAACAGAGCGATGCCCCGGAGGGGTAGAGCATCGCCCCCTGGTGGGCGTGCCGGGTGGATCCCGGTAGGGCGCATGCAGGAGTCTGTCTGACTGTCTCTTCCCCTTTCCGGCTTCAGAAAAATACAGAAAAAAAAAAAGGTATTATCTTTTCTCCTATAGGCTTTTTTCAAAAAAAGACAAGACCCACTACAAAAAAAAAAAAAGCATTAATGCTATAATATAATTCAATCATGCCTTAATATTCAGAAATTATTTTAAATTAATTATTTATAGTAAATTACAGTTTTGCAATAAAATATTATTAAATATTTAAAATATTAACAAAATGTTTTATAATATGACATAATTAATAAAAGCTATTTTTATATCTAGGACTTGAGTGTCCAAAGAGAAAGCAACAATGTTACTTTATAGGACAGAATGAATTCAATTTATCAGCTTTTTTCTTTAATGTTCTCCAAGAAGCTGCCTTGGGCTATATACACAGTGCTCACAAAAATTAGGGGATATTTTATCACTTCATATTCATTTTGAAATATTCCCTAATTTTTGTGAGCAATATATGTATACGCTATTTAGTAACATTCTGAGACTAATTTTAGGAATGAGGAAGCTGATCTTACTTGAGAAGAGGTAATATAGAAAACATGGGGAAACATTTTTTCTTTCTTCTTGGGGGGGCGAGAGGCCACCTTCACCCGTTTTGAAAATTGAAACTAAAAAAAATTTAGTTGGGAAGAATAATAAAACAGCATATTACTTTGAACACATGTAAAGGGGATATAAAAAATGTTATAATTTCAAGTCTTTAAATGTTACCTAAAAATATTTTATCCCATATTAATAGCATCCTATTAAAGCTAGCAATTTATATTGTCACTCATTCCCTTAACCTGCACAGAAATCCAGTAGATGGCACAGAGACAGAAAAGCTTACGATGAAACCTCTAACTAAAGAAAAGCCATGGGATGACCTATACATTAATGAACGGTGGGGGAGTAGCGAGGACACGCACATTTGCTTGGGTAGAAAGTGTAAAAGAAACAGCAGTGGAATGAAATGAAGGGCACTCAGTGGGCTGGCAAGGCTATTGCGGCACCTCTCGGTGTGTGAGTCTGAAGCAGCACCCAGGGAGGAGGCTTTAGAGGCAGGGCTTTTTAAGTCTTTATCCACTCATGAAGGTAACACCCAACCAAAGCCCACCCTTCTTTGTTCAAACACTGAGCATAAGACCTACTCAGTTCAAGAAGTTGAATCTGGAGACACACACACACACACACACACACACACACACACACACCAAAAAATGGCCATAGAATTTGCTCCTTAGTAATAGTTACATGGAAAGCTAGCATTGTCATGGGTTCTAATGCTTCTAACACTAGCATTTCCATCTCCTTCAATTTTCTTCTGGCCAACCCCACATAACCTTTCTACAGATCCCAGCAACACTTTCACTTTTTCTTAAGTAAGTTAGAAGTGGTTTCCAATGCTTGTAATTATTGAGTCCTGACTACAAAAGGTCCTGAATCCAAGAGTGGTAGATAGTCACAGTCCTCATACCTTTTGTTAAGAACCTGTGAAACTGACCAATGCAATTTTTTCATGTACTTGACAGGAACTTCAGTTATGTAAGAGATCCAAAAAGTATACGCAGACATGATTCTCCCCCTTCCTCCACCAAGTTTTGAATAAAGCCAGGGAGACAGAAATCACATATGGAAAAAAATTACAGAACTATGAATAACAAAGTTACTGAAAAGAAATCTAATTTTTCTGCAAAATAGCAGTTCTAGAAAGAGAGAGAATAGAACGAAATCTCAAAGATTTTCTGGAAGAAGTTCAAAACTGAGCACAAACTAGAATCTAAATAAATGACCTTTGTGGTTAGGAGTATAAGAAAGTGAATCTCGATGAAAAAACAAACAAACAAAAAACTTAGTGCATACACTTAAACAAGACTAATAAAACAGTCAAGAAATGTTTTTGGAGGATAATAATGAAAAGAGTCAGCATTTCCATCGATAAAATAGACATTAGTAATGTTCAGGTCCATTAAAGACGTGCACAGAATCCTACCTCATCACAAACATACCTTGTACAAAAGTCTCCACTCAGTTTTCAGCAAATGGATGAGCTGGAGAGACTAGCAAGGAAAAGACACAGCACAGATCCACAGGGTAGAGATGATAGGAAAGAGGACCTTCAAGAGAAGAATGAATGTAATGTCAGAAACAAGGAGTTCCATTTCAGGAAGAAAAATTACAGGAGATAAAACAACAGTTTAGGAAAGTAGTATTTCAAAGACTTCAAAAGTAACAGATTTGCCATCAATGCAATATATAGGCCCTGGCTTGTTGGCTCAGTGGATAGAGTGTCAGCCTGGCATACAGATATCCCAGGTTCAATGCCCAGTCAGGGCACACATGAGAAGCGGCCATCTGCTTCTCTTTCCTTCCCACTCTCCCCTTTCTCTCTCTCTTCCCCTCTCACAGCCAGTGGCTCGAATGGTTCAAGCATCAGCTTCAGGCGCTGAGGTAGCTTGGTTGATTCAAGCATCGGTCCCAGACAGGGGTTGCTGCATGAATCCTGGTCAGAGCATATGCAGGAGTCTATCTCTATCCCCTCTCCCCTCACTTAAAAAAAAAAAAAAGCAAAATATAAAGTAAGAAATAATGACAAATGAAAATAATTAATACTTATGCATACTATTAGATCTTGGTTCTTGAAACTAAGTCAAACCCTTTAATTTGACGAGATTTTTTTTGTTTATTTGTTTTATGGGTCCCAGAAGACATAAATTTGTATGACTCAGAGATTTTAATTGAGGGATGAGCCACTTCCTGGTATCAATCTACAAGGGTAAGAACAGGACAGAGAATCTGGAGAGACTGAGAAAATTGTACTTACCAGATTTCCTACCATATATGATCAGAAGATCTACACTGATAGTTAGGGTGACTGTATGATTTATTACTGAGGCCAGAACTGTTTCAAGAGTTATATAAGAGTTATTAATAATTGTATCTTGTTAGGTATGGAACACATAGATATACAGTCACCTTATTGATAAGCCTGTCGGGGAGGGAATGGCAGTAAGGCTCTCAGAAAGTAATTCCCCAAGAATAATAGCAGTAGGGCAAGGACTTTTTAGATGAGTTTTATGCGTGTCTGGGCCTGAGTGATTGCTCAGACAACTGCCGAAGAGGAGAGGCCCCCTTTATTGTAGCCCCAATCCTGCCTCAGTTTATACTGTCAAATCTGCTGAACACACATTTTAAGAGTATTGACTTGAAAGGGCAATAAAAATTATTAGTCTGAATTTATAACATCAAAAAATATATTGAATAGTAAGAAGGGATTCTAGACAGCCAAGACACTATTTTCTTTAAATTTCCTATCTGCATAACTAAGCTTTCCTTCTCACAAGATTCCTCCTTGAAACTCTTCCTCAACTCTGTCCTCCTTGAATTTTGTCACATCTGCCATGCCTTCATTTTAGCATGGCTCTGAAACACTGACACTACTGAAGAAAACTCCTTATCCATCCACAGCTACCTCTGGAGTTTATATTATGTTAACCAAAGAAAATAACTGATACATGCCTGGTTCTCACCGCCAGTGAGCTGGAATAGAGGGAGTGTGTGGGGGCTGAGTAATCCAGAGGGACTACAGGTAGCCAGTGCTCAGGGCATTTCTACATTTAGTCAGAGACAAAGAGATTGCGTGTAGCGATATGTAATTTGTCCCTTAACCAGAGTCTTGTATGGTCAATATGACAGCAAAGAAATCTCTGAGGGCAAGATTTAAAACTCTGCTTGGCTCTAAAGCAAGGAAGTGATCACTTTGTGTTAAGAGATCAAAATGTGATGAGATTTACTTTTTTCATCTTTCCCATGTGAAGAGAGGGACCAATGAGTAATAATCAGGGTGGGGACTGATGATGGAGCTGTTACCACCCGAGCATAAGCAAACAGAAGACATACTCCGGAACTGAAGGAAAGCATGAGGCAAGGAGACCTCAAATATTGGGGACTTTTGATTTCACTAATAGTTCTGCAGAAAATCCAAGTCAGGAACAACAGAGGTCGGGTTGCTGGCTTGGCTTGTGTCCTCCTTCGGCGATAGCTCCAGGCAATTTTACCATCCAGCTGTTCTGTGTTTCAAAGCTAAAGTAATTGGAATTGAACTATAGAGCTTTGCTAAAACCCTAGCAATTAACAGTGAAATTTCCCAAATTGTACTGTAATGGGAAAGTGTCCATCAATCAACCCAGTGAAATAACACATTTTCTCACCAGATGTGAGATTTAATATCTTCATAACTCTCTAGATTTACCATTTGTGAACTGTCAGCCTTCCCTTGAGCTCTGAGAATAAATGTGCTACATCACTGCTATGCAAGGATGGTTTACAGTTGTGAAATAAACTCACCTTCTTTTTAGATATATCTACCAGACGTCTACCAGAATGTTCTTTAAGATGTAAGCAGAAAACATGCTAGTTGGAAAGATTTTATTTCTACTTAGCTGGTGTATATTATCATTGTTGAGACAAATACAGTTCCCAGAGTCTCAGCGCAGCACACTCTTCTAACAAGAACCACCAGTTTATCACCAACAGGGAACAATAAATTACAGTGTGAAAACACAATGGCTTTAAGGTTTTTTTAAATTATTTTACTTATTTATTATTCATTTTAGAGGAGAGAGAGAGAGAGAGAGAGAGAGAGAGAAAGAGATAAGGGGGAGGAGCAGGAAGCATCAACTCCCATATGTGCCTTGACCGGGCAAGCCCAGGGTTTTGAACTGGAGACCTCAGTGTTCCAGGTCAATGCTTGATCCACTGCGCCACCACAGGTCAGGCAATGGCTTTAAGTTTTAAACTAGATTATTCTCTATGGTTTTTTGGATAGATATGAAAATATTCTCAGTGTCGAATTCCGCATGTATATACAGGTCCTGCTGTTCATCCTGGACGAAGAAGAGAACTTAGAGCATCCGCATATGCTCAACTTGTCATTACAGTTATCAGGTACTTTGGGTCTCATCTTAGCTTTGACTCCAGCCTCAAACACTTGAGCTGTTGCCAGGATACAACTGCCTCTTGAAAGGAACTCAGGCAGTATCCTGCGATACCAGAAACTCAAACTTTCCAGGTTTGGAAACTTATTCTTGCTTCCATCACACAGTGGGTAATATTGTCATAGTATAAAGGCCACTCCCCGGGCCTTGCAGGGACTGCTTTCATTTAATAAATTGTTCTTCTCCTACTGAGTTGATCCAGGGCATGTACAGTGATACATACAGGATGTCATGGAGCGAAGAGGAGGGGCTGGGAGGCCTGCAGGAGATCTGGGCATGGGGTCTTGTGGCGCCAGTGAGGGAAGTCCCCCAGACAAGACAATGTCTGAGACTGTATTCACAGCACAAAGGAGATATGTTGTCAGACATTGGGGCCATCTTAATAATTATAGTTATTTCAGAAAAACAAACAAAAACACAGTTAAAGAACTTCAGCATTTTAAGGAAAGTTAGAAACCAGCTAGTTCATTTTCTAATTTCAGTGATTCATAAATGATAAGGTGAAAACTGTCAATCACACCATTGCATCAACTCACACAACTCACCAGGCATAATGTGTTATCCTTAGTAACATCATTCATTACCAACTGATAATATTTAGTTCTTCTTGAACCCACTAGCTGGATTTAGAAGTTAACAAAAAAAAAATTTTTTTTAGCACAGCAAAACATCTGAGGACAGAAAGCAGTCACCTTTTCTAAATCATAAAGAAATTTGTCATGTCTCTGCATAATTTATTTTATCAGAGATTAAAACCATGAAGCAATAATTACATATTAAGAAATCATTCAAAACCCATAAAAATAGATGACAAAATACAACTGAGAATGGTAAAATCAATTCAAATGATTATAAGAATCTCCAACAATAGAGAAATAAATTACTATTTAATAAATATGAGTATTGAGCCAATGTGATATCAGTATAGGCAAAAATACATTAGAGTTATCTGTCATACCACATGCTGTATTAATACCAGGTGGTCAGAGTAAAACTTCTTATTGAAAACTAGCAGAAAACAACAGTTCCTCTCTGGCTATTGTAAAGAGAAAAATTCATGATACTGAAGAAATGGAATGTATTAAGATTTTATCAGAATCAAGATGGATGAGCACAGATATGTAAAATTAACGCATCTGAACTGTAATGAGACCATGCAGTAAACGTATCTGATTAAAACATACTCTCACACACATTTGTGTGTATAAAAAATTGATATGTTATGCAAATCATATCCAGACTGCCACTCACAAATAAAGGAGACAAACAAATTTCACATGGATAAAGAGACAGAGAAGTGTTATAAGTAAGGAAAGCACAGCCTCACAAACATTTAAAAATAATAACTAAAATAACAAAGGTATCCTTGCATACCTACTGGAATGCAAAAATTTTTTAAATGATATCACTCCTGTGGGACATTCGGGGAATCAGAGTATACACTCCGAGGTCACCAGCCAGGAGCCTGTCCACGGGCTGCATCAGGACCAGCATTTTTCCTCCTTACACAGTTTTCAAAAACACTTTAAAACACCTTGCCAATGCTTAAAAGTTGTGAGATTTCATATCAAACCTGGATTTCTAGATTCTCCATAAAAATGAGAAGCTCTGTACCAACACTGAAGCTGCCTTTATCACAAGGCAGCATCCAGGCAGAACTGAGGAGACCACTGCCCCGAGGAGCCGGCCCCTTGGCGCCAGCCAGGCCCCTGGGACCCTCTCTGCGGTCACACACCTGGTCAACCACACTCGCTTATTTTACCAGTTTGGAATAACTAAGAAAAGCTTATGAATTCAGAATTTAAGTTTCAGATTTACAATTTATACACTGCCAATGTCATTGAAAAGCTACTTTTTTCTCTTAAAAAATCTATCTGGAAATATTTAACAAGAGTTAAAAATCTATCAATATCTTTTGCTATACGAACCCCACTTTGGGAACATTATTTCAAAGAAACTAACAAGTATCTTTTGAACCTATCCTGCCACTTCTCTCCAAAACAACAGAAAATGCTCACTCAAAATAGCAAAAAGCAGGAAAATAAATCAAAATAGCCAAAATTATGGGGTGGGGCAAAAGTAGGTTTACAGTTATGGGTACATGAAACAGAATTTATTCCTGTATTATTATTTATTAATTATTATTTTTCATATGAACCACCATAAACCTACTCCACCTCATGCTATATATGAATAGCTACATAAACTAAGCCTCCATGTAGCTACAACAAATTAAAGTAAACTACTATATGCTTCGTTTGATGACAGTGTGAAAAGGTGATTGACGAGAATAGCGATCATACCAAGCAATGCCAACTACTTGAAGGCCCAGACCTTTATACTGACAGACATACTGACAGACATAAAAAGTGCATGCGGAATGATGGTAATTGCATTCAATATGTATGAAAGTTCTCCCCTATAAAGGGGTTTACAATCATAATACAAATTTCTAGAAGCAGATACCTATACAATTCCTTATGTTCTTTGGAAGATTGACCTAAACAACTGTGACAACTTGCTTCTTCGAGACTTCTAACTCAGAGCCCACCTAGCCCCTGATGTGGTTATTTGATTGGTTTCACACCCTGAGGATTAATAACTTCTCCCAGCATCAAATCAAAATCTCTCTTGAGTTAAAAGAAAGTGTATTTTCTTAATGACCTTAAAATTCAAAAGGATGAAATAACTCATCTACTTTCATATAAAATGCTTATGTTTGAAGCCGGCTGTCCCATTCCAATATTCTATCCCCTACAAGTCAATGAGGCAGAGATGTGTAAAGGTGAAATGCATAGGCTCTGGAATAAGACAGAAGTGGCATTAAATACTACCTCCAAATCAAGCCACTTAACCATTCTAGTTCTCAGCCGTCCTTCCGGATAACAGGGGGATAATGATGTTGGTCGTTAGGAATGTTGGCAGTGTAAATGAGCTAATAAATGTAAAGAACTTAGTTTAGTGTCTATCCCCTAACAAGTAATAATAGCAGTAGCTATTATTTTTATTAAAATCATTCAAGCTTTACTTTTGCTTTTGTGTGTGATAATCTGGGTCCCTCTATAATCTCATCTGTTTTGTCATATTAGAGAAACTGAGTCAGTTTACTAAATTGGGCATTTCCAAATTTTATGACCATGGGTTAATCATACCAATGCATTTAAAACCCCATTCTCTAATTTTATATTGCTTATATTTAAACTTCATTAGAAAGAAGTTTGTTTTCAATATATATTTAAAGGATCAATTGCTGAATAACATAGAAATAATTATCTTTATGTGCATTACACTGGTAACAATTCTAGTGATAATAATAATAGCAACTATGATTTATTGAATATAGCATGACAGATACTCTATACATGATAACCTTTTTAACAATCCTGCAAAGTAAGGACACATTCTTTTATAGTTAAGGAAGTTGAGTCTCAGATAACTTAAGTAACTTGGTCAAGATCACAGAGCTAGTAGTAGCACAGTTGGAATTTGACTCAAAGCTCACAACTTTTCTCAACTCCAAATTTATTCTCTTACCTGAAATTTTTGAGACTTCAGAAGTACAAGAAGTCACAAATATAATGATGTTGAAAAATAAAAGCCTTCTAAAATATGGCCTTAACCCTTATTTAAATTATTCTGGCTCTGTACTATTTCCCCAACACCCCAGCCAAGGCTAGAATTATGAAGAACAATATGCTCCACTGAAAACAGTGTCGTTAGCATAGAATGCAGTCCAGCTGTTCCTCAGTGGGGACAAAAAGTCTCCTCCGTTGTAAAAGCTTTTTAACTAGAGATCGCTTTTCAGAGGACTATCTCTATTCAACATTAGATAAATGCTAATTAACTATAAACCGTGAAATGATTCAATGATAACCTTTATCTCAAAGCAGAATTTCTGGGTTGGAAGTTTTGTATTTGATCATGAAACACTTTTTTATTTTTTAAAATAGAAACATTTCCTGACTAAATTAAAAAACAAAACATTAAGCTAAAATTTTAATAACATAAATTGTACTTCATAATTCCAATTATCTCACCTTTGCTGGAAATGTATGTGAAAACTTACATTTGTTGTTATTGCTACTGTCACAGTGTCTTATTTTGGTTCCAATTATCTAGCAATTTTCAGTAACTGAACACATATTTTGGTAATTAGAACAGGAAATTATTAACATTACAAATATTTTTCATAGCTATAGCATACTTTTTATCTAATCAAAACCCCCCACAAAATTTGGAGATTCCAGGAAAATGTTCATTGAAAACAAACATATACATTTCTATCCTTCTCAGTTTTTTCATTCACCTCAAGGTATGGCTATCAACAAAGATAAATTAGGTAATATAATTTTCTTGATTCACACTCCCTTTATTTTTATTGTTTAGTTGCTATTTAAAAGATTAACTCAAGAATACCTTTAGGCTTTATTTTCCTCATCTTATTGGATCAGTAATCTTTAAAAGTTTTGAGCAGTGTTTTCCAACTTGTAAGTTACAGAGCACTATAGATAGTGGAATGATTGCAAAGAGTCTGAAAATTCTTATGTGCCAATATTTTTGCAGTTAGGCTATATGATAGGTCATACACCCTCATATATCTATATATATATATATATATAGAGAGAGAGAGAGAGAGAGAGAGATAAATACACTATCAAATGTGTTGATAAATACAATGGAAATTTATTTTACAATTTATTGGCCTCTTCACTATAATTATTCTGTATATTCTTAGTTAACCAAGACTAAACATGCAACTATCATAGATGGCGTCACCTTGGAAAACTTTGTCCAGAGGTTACAGAGTTTCTTTTTCCTTGATGGTCACCATCTCAGTGTCACTCAAAATAAAAAAATACATTGAGCTGCCCATGGAGCTTGATAAAGAGGAGAGAAAATGAAAAGAAATATGTTTCAACAACTAGCAGTGGCTCTTATCTGGTTCACTACTTTTCTATTTCTTCTTCTAAGATGACCTGACAGTCCTTGCTGGTCAAGTGTCCCTATTCTAGCTAACTGAATGTGCTAGTTATTACAGATTATAACGCTCACATTCTGAGCAGCCCAATTTTATTTCTGTTGTTTTCACAAAATGCCCAAAAGCTCTGGCAACTTCAAAACTTCTCTAAAGAGCAAAAGAATAACTTCTCCATTACCCTCAGCCTATTCTTCTTCACCTTGTTTTTGAAATCATGGGCTTTCAATTGTTTTTGCCCATTACTCAGGAAATGATCAATGAGAAGGTACACAGAGGGCCAGAGCAGCGGCTGCTCTGTGGACCTGGCGGGAAGGCAGAGCCGTGCAGTCTGGCATCTTTAGTACCATGGCACAGACACTCCTGAGCCTTCCTGCCACCATGAGCAAGTTCTAAAAGAATAATTTCAACGTAAAAGTTCAGTTGGTTGCTCTATAGTGAAATGAATTCTTTCAGCTGCTATATTTTTGAAGTTACTCTATCAGAATTTTAAATTCTTTTCTGTACATCCCATAGGGCGTGTGAGCTGAACCAAGCCTCCTTTTTGTTTTATGATTTCTAGGCTGACGGCAGTTCTCAGCAAAAAGAACTTCCGCACTTCAATCAAGCCCTGTCCGTCTGCACTTATTGACATGCTTCCTTTTTATTGTGATAACTCTTTTTTACATTTAAAACATGGCATTCAATATAAATCAATTGTTAAGAACTTCATATGAATTCCAAACCTTATTAAGTGTAGAAATATTAATAGAAATAGTAGAGGAAAAAGTGAAAGGGTATAATATAGATTCCCTGGGATTACCTTTCATTGTATTTAAAGAAATTACAATACAATTCCATGATGCACTTGAGTACTTTCACACTCTTACTTTGAACCAAAGTATGTGAAGTGTCTTTATCCGATGCTAGAGGGGTACACATTACCAGAGAGTGATCTGGTGTAAAAATGGAAAATACTAAAAAGGTTAATAAATTTTAAGATTTTTCTAGGTGTTTCAAATAATTCCTTGGTCTTACTCTGGAAGGAAGTCAGAAGTGAAATGTTTACTTCTTTGAAATGAGGTGTTTATCTAACTGTATGTTGCAACATTTGAGTGGGCTCTGAAACCGATTTAGTGACACTGGTTTACAAAGTAGAATAGAACAGAACAGATCAGAAAGTTTCAGAGGACATCGCACATGGCAAAGGCAGAGCTTTTTTTGTTACTAAGAATATTTATATGCGAGCTAGCAATATAAAATAAATTAGTCACTGTGTACCAGATAAAAATTTTTGAAAATTACACTAGTTTATTTCATCTCACCCTAACAGAATATAGCAAGCCAGATTCTAGTGACAAATTAATACCTATGGCTTTCTCTATGCTCAGAGGATCATGGCTTACATGGTATTTTGTAATTCTTTTATAGAAATTTTAAATTCTTCTGTCTGAAAGAGAAATTAAAGAGAGAATCCCCTTCACTATTGCAACAACAACAACAAAATAAAGTACCTTGGAGTAAATTTAACCAAGGCGGTAAAAGACTTGTACTCAAAAAAATTTTAAGACATTGAAAAAAAAATCAAGGAAAATACAAACAAGTGAAAGCATATATCGTGTTCATGGTAGGAAGAATAAACATTTTTAAAATGTCTATATTACCCAAAGCAATTTATAAATTCAGTGCAATTCTTATTAAAATACCAATGGCATATTTCAAAGATATTGAACAAATATTTCAAAAATATATATGAAACAAAAAAGAACATGAATAGCCTCAGCAATCTTGAAAAAGAAGAATATGAAGTGGGAGGTATCACAATTCCTGACATCAAGTTATACTACAAGGCCATTGTAATCAAAACAGCCTGGTACTGGCATAAGAACAGGCATGATCAATGGAATAGAACAGAGAACCCAGAAATAAACCACAGCTTTATGGTCAACTGATATTTGACAAAGGAGGTAAGAGCATACAATGGAGTAAAGACAATCTCTTTAACAAATGATGCTGGGAAAATTGGACAGGTACATGAAGAAAATGAAACCAAACCACCAACTTACACCATTCACAAATATAAATTCAAAATGGATAAAAGATTTAAGTATAAGTAGTAAAACCATAAATATCTTGGAAGAAAACATAGGCAGTAAAATCCGATATCTCTCATAGCAATATTTCTGCTGTTATATTTACATGGGCAAGTGAACTAAAGGACAGAATGAACAAATGGAACTATATCAAACTAAAAAGCTTTTGCACAGCAAAAGACACCATGAACAAAATAAAAAGACAACTCACACAATGGGTGAACATATTCACCAATACGTTTGATAAGGGGTTAATAACCAAAATTTATAAAGACCTTCTAAACCGGTGTTTCCCAACGTGGGGCTCACACCCCACAGGGGGGCAATTCGATAGTTAAGGGGGGCAATTTGAAAATGGACTCAACACGACTTTAACTCTTTCGCCCCGGGGCCATTTAAATGCAATGCTAGATATCGGTGCCAAATTTAACAAAAAATGCAATTCTTAAATAATTGCTGTGTATAATTTTGTTTGACGAGACCAAAATATCAACTGGGTGATTGGTGTCGTCAAGTAAACTAGTAAACTTCATCCTGGGTTCACGTGCCGTCTGCCGCGGGGAACCCCGGACATTTTAAAAACTCGCTAAACAACAGAGTTATTCTCACCTAATTGGCCCATCGCAACTTCTTTTTTTTTTTTTTTTTTTTTAATTTTTCTGAAGCTGGAAACGGGGAGAGACAGTCAGACAGACTCCCGCATGCGCCCGAACGGGATCCACCCGGCATGCCCACCAGGGGCGACGCTCTGCCCACCAAGGGGCGATGCTCTGCCCCTCCCCCTCCGGGGCATCGCTCTGCCGCGACTGGAGCCACTCCAGTGCTTGGGGCAGTGGCCAAGGAGCCATACCCAGCGTCCGGGCCATCTTTGCTCCAATGGAGCCTTGGCTGTGGGAGGGGAAAAGAGAGACAGAGAGCAAGGAGGGGAGGGGTGGAGAAGCAGATGGGTGCTTCTCCTATGTGCCCTGGCCGGGAATCGAACCCGGGTCCCCCGCACGCCAGGCCGACGCTCTACCGCTGAGCCAACCGGCCAGGGCACGCAACTTCTGTAGTGTTTCACATCATTCAGTTGGTGTTAATTTGAAATAAGTGTCAGTCAAAACTGTTGTAAAAGCTCATTGATTTAATAAATATACATATATATATTGTATAGATATAATTGGTAAGTATTTGATTTTATTTTTATCAATATTAAACTCTTTATTAAGTACTTCTTGCATCGGGGCTAGAAAGCACTAATATTTTATAAATATTATTGGGGCTATAATAGTGCATGCACGACAATTTTAATTTTAGAAGCATAAATTTCCAGAAAATTTTGTCAAGTGGAAAAAATATAGATACCTTTTGATTTGCGGTGGTAGTGTAGTAAATGTGTTATATACATTTAAATAAATATGAATTTTTAGTATATGTTTACTCTATGTCACATTGAATATATTTTAACACATATTTTAATGTTAGTTTTTAATTGATCTTATTTTTATTTCTTATAGCCCATAGTAAAATGAGTAGTGCAAGCAAGAAAAAAACTTGTCAATATTTGGAGGAATATTTAAAATTTGGGTTCATACCTGCTGTTCACGATGAGCGGATTCCTTTTTGTCTTTTATGCCAGCAATGCTTGACCAACGAATCAATGAAACGAGGTCGTCTTGAGGCGCATTTGAAGGCGAAACATAGTGCTCATATTAATTCAGATTTGAGTTACTTTAAAACTTTAAAGAGAGAGATGACGTCAGAGTAATGGCGGGGTAGGAAGTGATACCGATAAATCTCCCCCAAAACTCAACAAGATCTTCAACCAGAAACAGAAAAACCTATCCTTGGAGCCTCCAGATGTTTCGCAATACACCCAAAGGTATGATCAAGCGAAAAATTGGCTAAATATATAACCAAACCCCGAAGGAAATAGGGAGTAAGAAATGCTCCGCCTTCCTCACTAACCTAAACAGGGCAGTTTTCACTGGAAATTGAGAATATAGAAACTAAGGCAGGCAAAGGGGGTGAATAGATCCAGGCCGCAGCACAAACGGCTGAACCAGGCTGTGGCACAGAAATCCAAGCCGAGGAAAAACTGTTCCTGTGACAACCCGGGCAATACAGCTAACACTCGCGCCAAATCCAGACAAAGAAAGACAAGCGGGGCAGCCATTTTACCCGATCTCCTGGTCAGCGCGCGCAGATAGTGGCCGAGAGATTCCTTCCAAAGCCCCGGGAGGGTGCACCTGTGTTACCCCACAGAGAGGCAGAGTTAGAGGCCTTTGTGTGGGCTGAAAGCCTCCGGGATGCCCCAGCGCCCTGGGAGAGTCGCACACGGGGAGGGAGCGAGAACTAATTCTAACGCTGGACTTTTCCGTACGGGCGGGGGATTCACTCAGAGGGTGATGGCGCTGGTCTGATATCCTGGTCTGCGCATGCAGATAGTGAGCGAGAGATTCCTCCGAGTGCCTCGGCAGTGCCTGCCCATATTATCCCACAGAGGGGCAGAGTCAGGGCCCTTTGTATGGGCCAAAAAGCGGAATCTCGGGCTGCCCCAGTGCCCTGAGGGAGCCGCGCACAGGAAGGGAGCGAGAGCTAATTCCAACGTTGGAACTTTTCAGTGCGGGCTGGGGGTTTCACTCAGAGGGCGAGACTTCCAGTCTGACATCCTGGTCTGCGCACGCAGATAGTGAGCGAGAGTTTACTCCAAGTGCCCTGGGAGTGGGTGCCCGCTCGTGTTACTGGACAGAGTGGCAGAGCCAGAGGTCTTTGAGTGGGCGAAAGCCACACCTGATTATGCTAGCAGCTCTGACTGACTGAGCCTTACCCAGAGCCCTGTGCTGAGTGGGAATAGAGTGAGGAGTTGCCAGCTCTTTGAGCCTCTTACTATCCAGGCAGAGGCAGCAGCTACCCCATAGCTGGATTATCAGGCTACTAATTGAGGAAGGAAAGACTAGGAGAGAGGCTCCAGGAACACGGACTCTCTCACTGGTGGAGCCTATAAATGCTAATGAGCCTCTACTACCAACGAGACTGAAGCACAATACATGACATCGCCATAGAGACTTATCAACTGCAAACCTCTACCTGAGCGTGCCAAAGGGGCAGAACCTGGGGTACAGAGTCACCGACCAGGAAGAGGGAGAGAAAAGAAAAAGCAAGAAGATAACCTCTCAAAATCAAGAATAATCTGCAGACTTTATAACCTATCCCATTTTATTATATTTGTCTGTTTGTTTCTCTTATCTTCATCCTTGATTTTTTTTTTTCCTCCTCCAATTTGGTCGTTTAACTCTCTACCAGTCTTACTCTCTCCTCTCCTTGAACTACACTACCCATAAGTGTTACATCTCCCATTATCTTTTCTTTCCTTTTCCTTTCTCTCTATGAGGGTTGCACTCCAAAACCCTTAATGCTCTCTCTTTCTCTCTCTTCTTTTTTCTTTTTTCTTCTTTTAGTGGTTCCCTCTTTTATTTTCTCTCTCTCTTTCTTTTCTCCCTCTATATTAGTTTCTTCCTTTCTCCTTTATGTCTCCTCTCATTCAAACCTCAATAACAAACAAATTATCTTATCTGGGACTCAAACTTATGTTTGTGGCATTTTGGGGGGTTTTTACTTCACCTTTTTAACTCACTAGCAGTGCTCCCATCCCTGGCTCTCCATTTTATCAAGCTCTTGTTCCACTAAATACAATAGAAATTTTTTAATTTCTCCCCCATTGTCCTGTTTCCCTCTTATTCCTCTTATCATACCTCTTAGTCAACCAACACCTAAACGCAAATTATTTTATGCTTTTTTTTTCTTTTTTATGAAGCTGGAAACAGAGAGAGACAGTCAGACAGACTCCCGCATGCGCCCGACCGGAATCCACCGGGCACTCCCACCATGGGGGAACGCTCTGCCCACCAGGGGGCGATGCTCTGCCCATCGTGGGCGTCACCATGTTGTGACCAGAGCCACTCTAGTGCCTGTGGCAGAGGCCACAGAGCCATCCCCAGCGCCCGGGCCATCTTTGCTCCAATGGAGCCTTGGCTGAGGGAGGGGAAGAGAGAGACAGAGAAGAAAGCACGGCGGAGGGGTGGAGAAGCAAATGGGTGCTTCTCCTGTGTGCCCTGGCCGGGAATTGAACCTGGGTCCCCCGCATGCTAGGCCGACGCTCTACCACTGAGCCAACCAGCCAGGGCCAAATCATATTATTCTTGATCCAAATTTTTTCATTATTTGTTCTTTGTGGGTCCATATCCCCCCCTTTTTAAATTTTTTATTTTATTTTTTTATTATTATTTTTTTTCTTGCCTCTTTATTACTTTTCCCCAATTCAGGCGCTCCATTACAGGCATGATTTGTTCTATTAATTACAATATAATTCACAGTTCACCACAAAATTTTCTCAAAAAAGAGGGGAGAAGAGAGGAGAGGAAAAAAGGAGGGGGGGAATAATTTCCTTTTTTAAAATTTTTATTTTATTTTATTTTTCTTTATTTCATTATTAATTTAAAAGAACATTTTTTGATTTTTTATTTTTTTAACTTTTTATTCTTTTTTTTTTTTTTAATTTATTAATTTTAGAGAAGGGGGGAGGAGCAGGAAGCATCAACTCCCATATGTGCCTTGACCAGGCAGGCCCAGGTTTTTTTTTGAACCGGCACCTCAGCATTCCAGGTAGATGCTCTATCCACTGCGCCACCACAGGTCAGGCCTTAACTTTTTATTCTTTATTAAATCTCATTAATACTATCAACAAAACTATTCTCAGATGCCATTAAGGAAGAGAAAATCAAATATCATGGATACAAAAGAAAGAGAGGTAACAGATAAATGAGGAAAAATCTATGGAGAAAAAATTTAATATATTGGAAACCTTGGAGCTAAATGACAGAGAATTCAAGATAGAAATCCTAAAAATACTAAGAGATATGCAAGAAAACACAGAAAGGCAATTTAGGGACCTCAGAAAACAACTCAATGAACAAAAAGAATATATGTCCAAGGAAATTGAAACTATAAAAACAAATCAAACACAGATGAAAAACTCAATTCACGAGCTGAAAAACGAGGTAACAAGCTTAGCTAATAGAACAGGCCAGATAGAAGAGAGGATTAGTGAAATAGAAGACAAACAACTTGAGGCACAACAGAGAGAAGAAGAAAGAGACTCAAAAATTTAAAAATAATGAGATAGCCCTACAAGAATTATCTGACTCCGTCAGAAAGAATAACATAAGAATAATAGGTATATCAGAGGGAGAAGAGAGAGAAAATGGAATGGAGAACATACTCAAACAAATAATAGATGAGAACTTCCCAAGCCTGTGGAAAGAACGAAAGCCTCAAATTCATGAAGCAAACAGAACTCCGAGTTTTCTTAACCCCAACAAACCTACTTCAAGGCACATCATAATGAAATTGGCACAAACCAATGGCAAAGAAAAAATTCTCAAGGCAGCCAGGGAAAAGAAGAATACAACATATAAAGGAAGGCCCATTAGATTATCATCAGATGTCTCAGCAGAAACTCTACAAGCTAGAAGAGAGTGGTCCCCAATATTTAAAGTCCTGAAAGAAAGGAACTTTCAGCCACGAATACTATACCCATCAAAGGTATCCTTCAAATATGAAGGAGAAATAAAAACATTCACAGATACAGAAAAGAGGAGGGAATTTATCATCAGAAAACCCCCACTCCAGGAATTACTAAAGGGGGTTCTCCAATCAGATACAAAGAACAATAAAAAATAAAGCCACAAGTAAAAGCTTCAAGAAGAACACAATAAAACCAAATTTAAACTGTGACAACAACAAAAACAAAGGGGGGAGAGGATAGAAATTAACAGTAGCAAAGGACGATGGAGTGCAAAAGTACTCACAAAATAGTGTGCTACAACGAACAGGGTAGGAACCCTTTTCATTAATTAAAGGTAACCACCATTGAAAAAAGCACCACAGAAGCACATGAGATAAAAAAGATAGCAACAGAGGAAAGATGTATGGAATACAACCAAATAAAAACAAAAGATAGAAGAACAAAAGAGAAGGATCAAACAAGATACAAAACTAACAGAAAGCAATCTATAAAATGGCAATACGGAACTCACAAGTGTCAATAATTACACTAAATGTAAACGGATTAAACTCACCAATAAAAAGACACAGAGTAGCAGAATGGATTAAAAAAGAAAATCCAACTGTATGCTGCCTATAGGAAACCCATCTAAGTAACAAGGATAAAAACAAATTCAAAGTGAAAGGCTGGAAAACAATACTCCAAGAAATAACATCCAAAAAAAAGCAGGGATAGCAATACTCATATCTGATAATGCTGACTACAAGACAACAAAAGTACTCAGAGATAAAAATGGCCATTTCATAATGGCTAAGGGGACACTGAATCAAGAAGACATAACAATTCTTAATATATATGCACCAAACCAAGGAGCACCAAAATATATAAGACAGCTATTTATTGACCTTAAAACAAAAACTAACAAAAATACAATCATACTTGGAGACCTTAATACACCGCTGACGGCTCTACATCGGTCATCCAAACAGAGAATCAACAAAGATACAGTGGCCTTAAACAAAACTCTAGAGCACCTGGATATGATAGACATCTACAGGACATTTCATTCCAAAGTGACTGAGTATACATTTTTCTCCAGTGTACATGGATCATTCTCAAGAACTGACCATATGTTGGGCAACAAAAACAACATCAGCAAATTCAGAAAAAGCGAAGTTGTACCAAGCATATTTTCTGATCATAAAGCCTTGAAACTAGAACTCAACTGCAAAAAGGAGGAAAAAAATTCCACAAAAATGTGGAAACTAAACAACATACTTTTAAAAAATGAATGGGTCAAAGAAGAAATAAGTGCAGAGATCAAAAGATATATACAGACTAATGAAAATGACAATACGACATATCAGAATCTATGGGATGCAGCAAAAGCAGTGATAAGAGGGAAGTTCATATCACTTCAGGCATATATGAACAAACAAGAGAGAGTCCAAGTGAACCACTTAATTTCACACCTTAAGGAACTAGAAAAAGAAGAACAAAGACAACCCAAAACCAGCTGAAGAAAAAAGATAATAAAAATCAGAGCAGAAATAAATTAAATAGAGAACAGTAAAACTATAGAAAAAATTAATCGAACAAAGAGCTGGTTCTTTGAAAAGATCAACAAAATTGACAAACCCTTGGCAAGACTTACCAAGGAAAAAAAAGAAAGAACTCATATAAACAAAATCCAAAATGAAAGAGGAGAAATCACCATGGACACTGTAGATATACAAAGAATTATTGTAGAATACTATGAAAAACTTTATGCCACTAAATTCAACAATCTAGAAGAAATGGATAAATTCCTAGAACAATACAACCTTCCTAGACTGAGTCAAGAAGAAGCAGAAAGCCTAAACAGACCGATTAGTAGAGAAGAAATAGAAAAAACCATTAAAAATCTCCCCAAAAATAAAAGTCCAGGCCCTGACGGCTATACCAGCGAATTTTATCAAACATTCAAAGAAGACTTGGTTCCTATTCTACTCAAAGTCTTCCAAAAAATTGAAGAAGAAGCAATACTTCCAAACACATTTTATGAGGCCAACATAACCCTCATACCAAAACCAGGCAAGGAGGGCACAAGAAAAGAAAACTACAGACCAATATCTCTAATGAATATAGATGCTAAAATACTAAAGAAAATACTAGCACATTGAATACAACAACATATTAAAAAAATAATACATCATGATCAAGTGGGATTCATCCCAGAATCTCAAGGGTGGTTCAACATACGTAAAACGGTTAACATAATACACCATATCAACAAAACAAAGAACAAAAACCACATGATCTTATCAATAGACGCAGAAAAGGCTTTTGATAAAATACAACACAATTTTATGTTTAAGACTCTCAACAAAATGGGTATAGAAGGAAAATATCTCAACATGATAAAGGCCAAATATGATAAACCATCAGCTAACATCATATTAAATGGCACTAAACTGAAGGCTTCCCCCCTTAAATCAGGAACAAGACAGGGTTGTCCACTCTGTCCACTCTTATTTAATGTGGTACTAGAGGTTCTAGCCACAGCAATCAGACAAGACAAAGAAATTAAAGGTATCCATATCAGAAAAGAAAAAGTAAAGGTATCACTTTTTGCAGATGATATGATCCTATACATCGAAAACCCCAAAGAATCCACAAAAAGATTACTAGAAACAATAAGCCAATACAGTAAAGTCGCAGGATACAAAATTAACATACAGAAGTCAATAGCCTTTCTGTATGTGAACAATGAAACAACTGAAAACGAATTCAAAATAATAATCCCCTTCACAATTGCAACAAAAAAAATAAAATACTTAGGAATAAAAATAACAAATAATGTAGGACTTATATAATGAAAACTATAAACCATTGTTAAGAGAAATCGAGAAAGATATAATGAGATGGAAGAATATTCCTTGTTCGTGGTTAGGAAGAATAAATATAATCAAGATGGCTATATTACCCAAAGCAATGTACAAATTTAATGTAATTCCCATGAAAATTCCAATGACATTTTTTAAAGAAATAGAGCAAAAAATCATCAGATTTATCTGGAACTATAAAAAACCTCGAATAGCCAAAGCAATCCTAAAGAAAAAGAATGAAGCTGGGGGCATTACAATACCTGACTTCAAACTCTATTATAGGGCCACGACAATCAAAACAGCATGGTATTGGCAGAAAAATAGACATTCAGATCAATGGAACAGAATAGAAAGTCTAGAAATAAAACCACATATATATAGTCAAATAATTTTTGATAAAGGGGCCAACAACACACAATGGAGAAAAGAAAGCCTCTTCAATAAATGGTGCTGGGAAAACTGGAAAGCCACATGCAAAAGAATGAAACTGGACTACAGTTTGTCCCCCTGTACTAAAATTAACTCAAAATGGATCAAAGATCTAAACATAAGACCTGAAACAATAAAGTACATAGAAGAAGACATAGGTACTAAACTCATGGACCTGGGTTTTAAAGAGCATTTTATGAATTTGACTCCACAGGCAAGAGAAGTGAAGGCAAAAATTAATGAATGGGACTACATCAGACTAAGAAGTTTTTGCTCAGCAAGAGAAACTGATAACAAAATAAACAGAAAGCCAACTAAATGGGAAATACTATTTTCAAACAACAGCTCAGATAAGGGCCTAATATCCAAAATATACAAAGAACTCGTAAAACTCAACAACAAACAAACAATCCAATAAAAAAATGGGAAGAGGACATGAACAGACACTTCTCCCAGGAAGAAATACAAATGGCCAACAAATATATGAAAAGATGCTTATCTTCTTTAGCTATTAGAGAAATGCAAATCAAAACTGCAATGAGATACCACCTCACACCTGTTAGATTAGCTATTATTAACAAGACAGGTAATAGCAAATGTTGGAGAGGCTGTGGAGAAAAAGGAACCCTTATACACTGTTGGTGGTGATGTAAAGTAGTACAACCATTATGGAAGAAAGTATGGTGGTTCCTCAAAAAACTGCAAATAGAACTACCTTATGACCCAGCAATCCCTCTACTGGGTATATACCCCAAAAACTCAGAAACATTGATACGTAAAGACACATGCAGCCCCATGTTCATTGCAGCATTGTTCACAGTGGCCAGGACATGGAAACAACCAAAGAGCCCGTCAATAGATGACTAGATAAAGAAGACATGGCACATATACACTATGGAATACTACTCAGCCATAAGAAATGATGACATCGGATCATTGACATCAAAATGGTGGGGTCTTGATAACATTATACGAAGTGAAATAAATCAGAAAAAAACAGGAACTGCATTATTCCATACGTAGGTGGGACATAAAAGTGAAACTAAGAGACATTGATAAGAGTGTGGTGATTACGGGGGTAGGGGGGAAAGGTAGAGGGAAAGGGGGAGGGGGAGGGGCACAAAGAAAACTAGATAAAAGGTGACAGAGGACAATCTGACTTTGGGTGATGGGTATGCAACATAATTGAAAGACAAGATAACCTGGACTTGTTGATCTTTGAATATATGTATCCTGATTTATTGATGTCGCCCCATTAAAAAAATAAAATTATAATAAAAAAAACAAAATAACTCACATTGTAGAATACCATTTAAAAAAATAAAAATAAAAATAAAATGTTTGAACACATAAAGTATGTTATTTATGTGATAAATTTTAATGACTTATTTTAGTGATCATTTTGCAATATATATGTATTAAATCATAATGTAATACACCTGAAACTTGAAACTAATATGTTTTATGTCAATTATATCTTAATAAAAGTAAATTATCATTTTAAAATATATTTAATAAATAAATAGAAACTTTAAAGAAAAATTTTGAAAAAAGAACAACATTAAAGTCTCTATTTACTGCTCATACTTCAACTAATAATCGTGTTCTTGAGGCTAGTTATCAAATTTCTTTATTCATCGCTAAAACTGGAGAAAATCACACTATAGGAGAGAATTTAATAAAACCGTCAATATCAGCATTTCTAAAACGGTTCTTGAAAAAGATGACAAAGATGTAAAAGCTATGCCACTCAGTGACAATACTGTTAGCAGAAGAATAGACGAAATGAGTGAAGATATTGAAAAACAACTTATTGAAAAGCTGAAAACAAGAAAATTCTCCTTGCAAATGGATGAATCAACTTTGAGAGACAGTGAGGCAGTATTGATAACTTACGTAAGATATATTGATAAAGGACATTTTGCTGAAGAAATGTTGTTCTGTAAAAGATTAGAAAGCACCACTACTTCCAAAGATATATATAATAAACTTAAAAACTACTTAGATGTCAATGATATACCAATGAAAAATATAACATCTTGTGCTGCAGATGGTGCTCCCAATATGATGGGCAAGAAAAATGGCTGCTTAAAATTGATGAAAGATGCGAATCCAGAAATGATTCTTGTGCATTGTGTTATTCATAGGGAAAACTTGGTAGCTAAAAACATCTCGCCTGTTCTGAATGAAGTATTACATACAGTAATAAAGTGTGTTAATGCTATTAAAGCTAGTGCCAAATGTGAGCGTCTTTTCAAGCTATTTTGTGAAGAACAAAATGAAGACCATGTGAGACTTTTACTTCATACTGAAGTAAGATGGCTATCTAAAGGAAACTGTTTGAAAAGATTTATGGAATTGTTTGATACTCTTAGTGATTTTTTAAGCGACAAACCTGAAATGAAGTATCTGTTAACAATAGATGGTAAAGCATTTGTGAGTTATTTAGCCGATATCTTTGAAAAACTAAATATATTAAATAAGCAACTTCAAGGAACAAATAAAACTCTTGTGGATGCAAAAGCAAAGATATTTGGTTTCATTACCAATATTGAGTTATGTCAGAAACATATTAACAACAAAAACTTGAAACAGTTTCATTGGCTTCAAAAATGTGAAGTAACTGATACCGCTTTACTTGTTATTGTCAATCATTTGAATATTCTATTGGCTGATTTAAAAGAAAGATTTTCTGATTTAAAACAAATTGATTTCCCAACATGGATGATACAGCCAATGTTAGTGGATTTGTCTGATATATCAAATATGCAGTATCAAGAAGAACTCGCAGAATTGCAAAATGATGAGTTAAAGCTTTATTTAATATCAAAGGAGCGATGGCATGGCTTTGTGAGGAAACAGAAATCAAATACCCAAATTCAACCAAATGTGCAAGAAATCTATTGCTACCGTTTCCATCTTCATTTTTAGCTGAATGTGGATTTAGTGCTGTAAATGATTTACTGGTAAAAAAAAGAAATCAGCTGGATATAACACAACGTGGAGACTTGAGACTAAAGCTAACCAAATTGGAACCTAATATAAAATCTCTGTGCAGCAAGCATCAAGCGCAAGGATCACACTAAATTAAAATAATAAATTAATATAGAAAAATCTGTATTAAAATTATTTGGAATTTAAATTTCTGTTTTTCATTATATGTTTTGAAATTTTACTTACTGTGTTTTGTTAACAATTTAATAGTGATTTCTTCCTAGAACCTATCATTTATGTTTATTAAGTGAACAAATCAATTTTTAATGTTAAAAATTATGTATGTTACATAGGGGGGGACATAAAAATTTTAGAAAGGTTAAGGTGGGGCATGGCACAAAAAAGGTTGGGAAACACTGGTAATACCAGGAAGGTAAACAGTCTAATTAAAAAATGGGCAAAAGAACTGAATAGACTCTTCTCCAGAGAGGACACACAGATGGCCAATAGGCAGATGAAAAATGTTCTATGTCACTAATCATAAGAAAAATGCAAATTAAAACCACAATTAAATACCACCTCACACCATTCAGAATGGTGCTCATTAACAAAACAACACACAATAAGTGCTGGCGAGGGTGTGGAGAAAAGGGAACCCTCCTGCACTGCTGGTGGGAATGCAGACTGGTGCAGCCACTGTGGAAAAAGTGTGGCGTTTCCTCAAAAAAATTGAAAAATGGAACTGCCTTTTGACCCAGCTATCCCACTTTTAGTAATATACCTTTAGAATATAAAATCAGTGATTCAAAAGAAGATATGTACTCTCATGTTTATGGCAGCATTGTTCACAATAGCCAAGATCTGGAAATAGCCCGTATCCGTCAGTGGACAAGTGGATTAAATAGCTGTGGTACATTCACACATAGGAATATGATGCAGCTGTGAAAAATAAGGAAATCTTACCTTCTGCGATGGCATGGATGAACCTGGAGAATATTATGCTAAGTGAAATAAGCCAGGCAGAGAAAGGCGAAAATCATATGATCTCACTGATATGTGGAATCTAATGAACAAAGTGAACTGAGGAACAGAATAGAGGCAGAGGCAGGGTCACAGGGAGCAGAGGGACAACAGTCAGAGGGAAGGGGGATAAGGAGATGGGATCAGAGAAGGTGAAGGGATTAGTGAAATTATATATACATAACACAGATATAGATACAGGAAACAAATCCCAGAGGAAAGAGGGCAGGAGTTAGGGGGAGGGGGAAAAGGGGTGTAATGGAGGACATGGGGTGGGTGGTGAGGGTGTTATATTGAGTGGGACATTTGAATCTATGTTAACACAATAAATTAAAATTAATAAATATTTTTTTAAAAAAGAAAAAAGTGTATATTACTTAAAGTAAATAAAATGTTCAAAATCCGGCAGGGTATTTTGGGAATTATCTGAGTCGAAAATCATGTCTCTCCAGTTTTATTTTAGCTAAAGTAGCTCTGGTTATTAAAAATAAAAATTACTATTGTGAACAGATTTACTTAATGTCATGTTTGATATGAAAAGGACAAAACAGAAGCCCCTCTCACTGGGTAGGGGTTTACATTCTGGCCAAGAGTCAAACTCTGCAGACTTCAGGGGAGTTGATTTAGTATGAGTTACAAACAATAATTTATGAGAAAGAGTCTAGATCATTGTTTGGCACCCAATGAATATGCACAAACTTGTGGCTCTTACTCATTAAAAAGACTTAACACCCCTTCCCCACTCCCTCCCACCATCCCCCTTTCCTACATCCCCCGGCCCCTGGTGACTACACTTTTTCTACTCATAAATCTCAGTTTTATATCCCACCTATGTTTGAAAAGAGGGATAAATATAAGGTTACGGAAAATGATTTGACTTTGGGTGATGGGTATGCAACATAATCAACAGTTCAAATGCTATAGAGAAATGTTTACCTGCAACCTATGTACTCTTACTGATCAATGCCACTATAAAATACTTAACAGCTCATTTCTTACTCCCCCCCGAAAAGTATTAACTTCTAATATATTTTTTAAATAATTTTAAAAATGTTTATTTTATTGATTTTAGGAGAAGTGAGAGAGAGAGAGAGAAAGACAGAGAGAGAGGAACATTGATCTGTTCCTTGTTCCTGTCTGTGCCCTAACTGGGGATCAAACTAACAACCTCTGTGCTTTGGGACGATGCTTTAATCAACTGAGCTATCTGGCCAGGGCAACTTTTAATATCTAATCTAAAGATTAGTCAACTAAAATCTACTAAGCAGCATTGTCTATAGTTTCCTTGTTCCTACTTTACTGCCATTATTACTTTTGACAGTCCAAGTACCTCCCTTATTATGGCTCTTATAATATTTTTCTTTAAATAAATATTATTTTTCCTGAAACAATTACCTTTTTTCCCCATAAGTTGAAAGGGACAAAGTAGGAATAATATTTTCCTAAAATAAATATATAACTATTAAAATAATAACCAATTGCTCACCCACATCATTACCTTAAGTCTTGAAGAGCTACACGTGAGGAAATCCTATTTTATCTGAGAGAGAGAAAAAAGCCTTGAAGGCATGAGAAAAAATGTTTTAATTCAACAAACAGTGCTGGAACAACTGGATCTATACATGCAAAAGAATAAATTTGAACATCTTCCTCATGCCATATGCAAGAATTAACTTATACTAGATTAAAGTCCTAATCATAAAAGAGTTAAAACTATAAAACTCTTAGAGAAAAATCTAGGTGTTATTCTTCATGACCTTAGACTAGGCAATAGTTCTTTAGATCTGATCCTAAAAGTACAGGCCAACAAATAAACAAATAAATAAATAAATTGGACCACATCACAAGTAAACACTTTTGTGCATGAAAAGATGCTATAAGGTGAAAAAACAAATTTCAGAATGGGAGAAAACATTTGCAAGACGTATACTGATAAAAATCTAGTTATCCAGAATATTAAAGAACATAATTCAACAATAAAAAGACAAATAACACAATTAAAACACAGGAAAGAATTTGGAGAGACATTTCTCTAAAGAAGACATATAAATAGGCAGTAAGCAGTGGCGGGATTCAGCTGCTTTGCATCGATTTGGCCAAACCGATACTTAATTTTTTGTTGAGGTCAGCGAGCTGGTTGTTAAAACAGCACTTGAAATCGGGGTTTTCACTAATGGAATAGTGCTGGCTCTTATGGCACAAGATAGATAAAGTGAAGAAGGCCAGGGTAGAAATATATGCTGTGTGCATAGTGACACTTAAAAGTCTTTTTTCTCAGATGTCAATCATGAATATTTTCTTCTGGATTCCTCAAAGTGATATTTTTCCTTTCCTTCTAAAAGGATAGCCTTAGACAGTGAAGATATGTACCATTTTATTTTCTGATGCATGGCTCCAAGAACACTATTTTACACTAATCTCATTTAATTATGCCTGTTTGATGAAAAAGAATGTTTTAGCTGTTTAGCAATTGCTACTGATGGAGAACAGCAGTCACTATTGTCCTACAGATAATAGTGTGTCTCCCCTCAAGCTACAAATTCTCTGTTAAAAATGCATCTATGAAATAATCATAAAAGAATTATTAGGTTTAAAAATGCTTTAATGTAAAAGAAGTTTTAAAGGACCATTCTTGTTCCCAAAGCTAGGTAGCTTTGTAATCATCATCATCATCATCATCATCATCATCATCCCAGGTAGCAACTATGCTACCTAGAAAAACATATTCAGTGTTAAGCAACAAGGGACACACTGATGCTGCATATGAGTAAAAGTCAAATGGTTACATTATGCTAGTAGTAAAACTAACAAGAGCAAAAAAGTTTAAAAAACATAACTTAAACTCCCTGTGTGGTTAACACAACATTTTGTGGTCTCTAGTTCACTAAAAAGCCAGAAAAATAATTTTATAAAAATCTACATCAGATATATGTTACTGCCAGACATGTAAGATTATTTCATTAATACAACTCATTTTGTTTTTATTCCTCTTCTAAAATGCTTACCTTTAACTATATCCATCAATTAGGATAAATATGATTGTACTTGTTGTACTTACAGTGTAGCAAAGCAAACTTTCTGGGGTTGGTACATAGTGTCATATCATAAGGAAAGGAAAGAATGTTAAAACAGGGGACGTAGAAGCAGCAGAAAGTGTGGGTCACCGTAAATTGGAGGATTTGAAGTCTGTTGTCAACTCTACTACTGGCTTTAAAAGAAAATTTAGGCTACCACTAAGCTGGCCTTTTCTCATATATGGAATTGATTAAGTATAATCATGTCCTCACACATTTACTATGAATAATTAATTAGATAAATTATGTGAAAGCATGTTGTAAAACAAAAAGAACAAACCTAAGCTAACTGGACATAATAAATATATGCAATATAAATAAGGAAAAAAGGCATGTTTATGTTTTATCCTTTCATTTGTGAGGGCAGGGGTTTGTCTGGTTTGTTCATTGCTCTATCTCTGGCAACTAGAAACATTCTTGGCACTGAGTAGGAAATCAATAACAGTTTGCTGATCAAATGAATGAATACATAATAGGTCTACCACTTCCCATTTTGTCTTTCCCTAAAATATACATATATAATAAAAAGTATCATATATTTTTATTTCTGCTCCCTATACGAAATAAAGCCTAACCATTGTTTTATTTCATCAATTACCTGGAAGCAATGAAAGAGCACATTTTCAGTACAGGAAGGAGAAATTTGATACCATGCAAAAATCAGTATTGACTGAACACGTTACACTGTTGCACTAACAGAAAGGAGAGTTTGAGATATTTCTAACCATTTCTTCTGCTTTACATATTCTAGTTGACTGTGAACCTCAAATCAGAAGGCAAGGGATGACAAAATTTAGTAATATTTGGAATTTCTAAATCTATACCTCATCTGTCAGAAACGTGCACTACTTTATTTTTTTGACAGTTTATTAGACTCCCACAGAGAAGTTTCACCAGGATAACTACACTGTTTTAAAAAGTAGAGAGCCCTAAAAGCTTAGCTTGTGTCTGATTTGAATCTGTCATTCAAACCAGGCAGTGATGGCACTATTCATTGGCTTTGTCTAAATATTTGAAAAGTTGACCATTATTTTGAATTCCTAGTCAGTCATTCTGAGTCTTATTGTCTCTTAAATTCTTCCAGGACTTTTATTTTTAGCTTCCCAAAACAGCCAGCACAGCTGGACAAATTAAATCAATCTCCTAGAAGTTAACGGGGCCCGTACTTACAAACTGTACCACTCATTGGTTGCCTGAGATACTTTGGAGGACATTTGTAGCAAACTAGCTACAACTTTTGGGTCTTTTTCCAGACCTCATTATAAAAATTAACATTTCCTAAATGTTATGTGTTGGGCAGATAAAATGTATTATGCTCACTTTGTTAAAGTGGCGCTGCCCACATGGAGGCCGTTGCCCAGGTGATATTAATGTGTCTCTGTGGGCAGGCAGAATCCTTGTAGCCTGGGGCTTGGTTTTGGGATTAAGCCTTTCCTACCCGTTTTGATGTGGGGTGGTACAATCCCATCATGACTCAGAGAAGTGACTTTGTATTAGAGACTTCCCTATTTTGTATATTGGATTAAAGGTTGTGAAGCTACACTATAAAATAGGGGCAGAATAGGAGCTTGCGCTCTTGGTTCCTGGGATGATTAGCATGAGAGAGCAGAGGGAGCAGAGCAGAGAGCAGAAAGAGGCCATGTGGCCAGGAGAAGCAGCCAAGATGGCGGAGTGCTGAGTGAGATGCCAGTTTGTGCAAAGTTTGTATCTGGGATAAGGAAGGAGATGGGGAACTGAGGAGAATAAGGCTGGTGAGCTAGAAACCTTTGATTCTAGGAAACTCGGATAAGTCAGTGGCTTTGTGAGCACTGAATGTGAGTGGGTTTTGGAGCCCAATGTGTAGTTTTTACTTGCCTGCTGGGTGCAAGCTAGAATTAAAGAAGATGGCTCATCAGTTTGTGGCTCCACTGTTTCTTTACCGACTGTCCGAATCCAATGCGAACCTGCATGGGCTGGGCGGCTGTGATGGTGGCCCTGGCTTCTGGCTTTACATTATGCTACTCAGTAACCTCCAACCCAGTATCTATTTTCTTATCTCTTAATAAAAATAACCATTAATTCTTTATTTTATAAGTAATTTTGTTTCGCTATCTACCCAGAATCAGAAAAGTCCTATTTCTCTCAATCTTCTGCTCCCTGAAAAACTTAATTATCTTGGTGTCCATTAATGTCATGGAAAGAAACTTCCATCTCAAAGATATTATGTGTACTGTTTTCTTTATTTATAAATGCTATTTTGAAAGAGGCACTGTTCTTACTTTTCTTACACAATTTGGGGTTTATCTCTATATAAGGTAGTATTTTTTTTTCAGTATGATCTTCCTAGAAGTAGAAAAAAAGAAAACTTCATCACCTAAATTATTCTGTTATTTCAAATGCTGACAGTTCAATTCTCTGCAGGGAGATGTAGGGTCAACCTGCACAAGCAAAAGGAGCAGATTCCGACCCAGTGTCATTCGGTGAGGATAGAGGGGCAGGGGCAGCGAGTCATCATCCCACCAGCCTCCCTGGAGACAGACACGTCAGCCAGTGCTCTGAACTGTTCTTTTTTCCAAGGAGACAAATACCAGTGGATGAGGGCATCATTATATATGTGAAGCAAAAAGTGATAAGCAAAAATTAGGGAACTAAGGAATGGTACCCCAAATCAGGAAGGTTTAATACGGCAGAGTGTAGGAAAGGTGCGGAGGCCTCAGGGGCCCCGTGAAGGGTTAATAGGCAGAGTGTAGGAAAGGTGCGGAGGAGGCCTCAGGGGCCCCGTGAAGGGTTAATAGGCAGAGTGTAGGAAAGGTGCGGAGGCCTCAGGGGCCCCGTGAAGGGTTAATAGGCAGAGTGTAGGAAAGGTGCGGAGGCCTCAGGGGCCTCGTGAAGGCAGCACTGGGAAAGCAGAAGAACGGAACAGAGTAGATAGATGGTGGTTTGTTGGAGTATGACTATAAATATTTTCAGATTTTTTCTCTTTGGCGCAGAAATATATTTTGAGGGGATTGTTCAAAGGCAGTAATTTCAAATGTACAAAACTTAAAAATAGATTTTTTAAGATAACTCCCAAATGGTATTTTAAGCAGATATCTGGGTTTTGTTTTGTTGTTGTTTTACTGATTTCAGGGAGAGGGGAAGGGAAAGAGAGAGAGAGACAGAAACACTGAGCTCTTCCTGTAAGCGCCCTGACTGGGATCAAACCTGCAACCCCTGCTTCAGGATGACGCTCTAACCACCGAGCAATCTGGCCAGGGCAGATATCTGGTTTTTACTGAGTCATCATCCTGTGTTTCAACTATTGATGTCATAGTTATAGACAGCAAATATTCCTGTACTTTTATTAAGAAGCATTATCATTTAGCAACAAGAAAATCAGCGCTAAACCTTAAAGTATAAATGAAAAGATTTACCACTTCAAATTAACCATATTTCACTTTTTCTCATGTATACAGTTAAAATCATTTTATGTTTTTAATACTTTTGTATCATTTTCTATATTCTTTGATTTTTTCCTTAGTTAATAGTGTTGCTTTTTCTTTGATTTAAATGGTTTTCAATATCTGTGGAGCCATTAAATATCACAGACAGTGTCTGATTGTCTATGCCTATCAAGAATGTGGCTGCATTGTTAAGAAATGGTATTCTGAGTTTTGATAAGTCCTACTGAAATTTGCTGAGTTATTTAATTTACAAACAAATGTTTTCACCTTGAAAGGCCTAATTGACTGAGTTGCATGCAGCATTAGCTCCGTAAAAACAGGATTATTGTTGCAAAATGTCCTTTTGCAACTTTGTCTGCTTATCACCAGGTGACAAAATGCAGTGCTTCTGTGAGGGAGTAATTTAAATGGAGTGCCAGCTGTGGCATATGACCCCCTTGGGCAGTTAGGAATGTTTCTACTGATGCCTCAGAGGGAAAACCATCCCTCAGTCTAACCATAAACATTACATAGAGATAAAAGTCAATCACTCTAAAACAGCAAAGGAAAATATCATGTGTCATAAATATACACTGGTAGCTGCACATTAATAATAGGCACATATTTATGTCTTGGATTTGTAAAGCATCATGTCTCCAAAGAATATGCCTGTAATAGGCGTACATAGAAGTGCTAACCAATACCAAACGTTCTAATATTCAGCCATAAAATAATTGCTAAGGGAAAAAATAGAATCTTATATTTTAAACCCTTTGTAAACAAGAATAACAAACTCAAAGGCAAACACTGTTGGTGCTTAAATGCATTTCATTACAGCACACTATGTGTGAGTCTGCATTTTAATAAGATTGCTGTGGACTTGAATATTTTGTAAATTGACTCCAGTCCACAAATCTTTAAAATATATAGTAACAGTCCCTTTACTCTATGTACCCAGCTGCTGTTTCAACTTTTTAGGTGTTCGCCCGTGTTCTGACAAAGAACAGAGTTCTGCAAACTTAGCCTGCTTAAAGCTACACTTCCACTGCTATCACCTTATAAATCATAACTCAGCTCTCAAAAACATTTTAAAACTTAAGTAAAAAGTACTGTTATTCTACCTCTGTAATACCTAATTACAATGAATCCCTGATTTTCTTTTTTGCATTGGCTGAAGTGATATATTAAATCCACAAGTTATTTTCTGTAATTTCATGTTACAAATGGAAATACACAGAAGCCCTAAGTACTAAATGCTCATCATCTTGAGAAAGACAATCCCATTGTATAGCAAAAAGTTATCTTTAAAAGACAAATATCAACGGAGAAGGGAAGGCCTCCATGCATACAGATAGGCACACACATGGACCTACACACGTGCACATAAACACAAAAACATATTTGTGCATTTAGAAATTTCCATCAGGTAACCTTTCTCCCTCTATTCAAAAACCCAGGCTTAGTTTTCTGTCATTTGTTAAATAAACAGCAACAGCAATAAAAACAGATCAGACAATTATTTTTGGCCAGAGCTGACCTTCCTTCCTACTTCTCAGTTATTCAGAAAGGTGCAATGCCCATTCCTGAGGACCTGGAATGTCAGAATGGTCTTTTCTCATGATGATAATTTCTTTGTCAAGCCTGATAAAAATCTGCTCTCAAAAGCATTTCTATGGACAGATTGTGTGTTCCTTGCAAATTTTACATAAAGCTGAAGAGGAAAAGGAGTTGTAAAGAGGCAATGTTGCACAAGTATAAGACCATTTTATGTGAGTTTTATTTTATTACCCTAAAAAAATAGATACCTCATAAGCAATGCTATATGGGCTCTGGAAAGGGTGAGCATCCCTTATTGAGGAAGAATGCAAATTAAGAAACCTCCTCTTTAAAAAAGGAATATTTTCTTGGTTTTAGTAAGGTCATGATAAATCTATTAGTAAAAATATTCCCATTAAATTTAGACACTACTTTTAAAAAAAGTAATACCAACTTAAGTGGACATGTCCATAATTTTCAACCATTAGGAATAGTTATTTCTGCTGAGGAACAATGGAAATGCATCAAGTCAGTCTTGAAGGAACTACACTACATGGTTAGTTAGCATTGTTTGCTCTTTCTTATTTTTATTGCTTTTAGACAGAGAAAGAAGAAAAAAGCATTGATTTGTTGTTCCACTTATTTATGCATTCATTGGTTCTTATCTGTGCCCTGACTGGGGATGGAACCAACAAACTCGGCATATCGGGACAACACGCTAACCAACTGAGCTAACCAGCCAGGTTTCAATATGACCAGCATTAGACATGTGACAGGTTGCTATCATTCTATCTTTCCTTAGTTATTAAATATGATCACTTGGTGCTGACCTGCCACTCTCAGTGCCCCGTGGTTCATGGGGGAAATATGAATGCAGTGGAGCAGAAACATTTCACCTTGTCACCACTAACCTGCCAGTCTCTCTGCATGTGTTTCCATGTCCTCTGCCCAGCCTTGCTCAGATGGAAGTCTATGCCATTCATCTGGGCCCCGTTCTTTCCCCAACTCACCTGTTGGGGCCATCACTCCATCAATTATCCCTTCTCTATCCATATCTTCACTTTTCCTCATTCAGCAGAAATATTTCTATCAGCATACACACTGCTCTAAGTTCTCTTCAGAAAATGCATCTAGTCTTCTCTTCCTTATTGACCACTGCTTTTTCTGCTCAATTTTCTCAGTAAAACCTGTCAAAACAGTGGTCTACCAGCATTTGCAGTTAACTGTCTCCTATTCATGCTAATGCAGTAAGGGTTCAGTTCCCTCTGAACCTGCTTTATAAAAGCCTACCAGTGACTTTCATTATTACCAGCCCTCATATTCAATAGGAGCCAATGCCTTTGACCATCTTCTCTTTATTGAAACTTTTTCTGTCTTGTTGGTTTCTATGACAACACACTCTTTCTGGTTTTCCACCTAGCACTCTGCATAATAAAAAGTCATACTTCGACACACCTATACCAAATGAATAGAAAATGCATATGGTCTTTTCTCCTCTTCTGCCAGACCTCTTGATGTCAGGCTGCCCTGGGCCTTGGTCCTGGGACCTGTTCTTTCTCCTTTTATTTGTTGCAATGCCATCTGGTTCCATATAATTAATTAATGTCTATCTATTGAAAACTCCTAGATTTATAACTTCAACTCAAAATTCTTTCCTTTATTACCAGACAAAGCCTAATGACATACTCTACATCTCCACAAGAGAACATTTGGTTTCTTTTTCCAAAACTGTGTTTTCCACAAACTTTCATTTTTTTTTTTTTTTGTATTTTTCTGAAGCTGAAAATGGGGAGGCAGTCAGACAGACTCCCGCATGCGCCCGACCGGGATCTACCCGGCATGCCCAGACTTTCATTTCTTATTGGACTTTCATTTCTTATTGAACAGCATCCCCTCTTGTTGTTTAAAAATTGGGGAGTTACCTTTTCCATCACTTCCAGATCCAAGCTATCTGCAACATTCATAGGGTTTACCTTCAAAGTGCATTTCACATGGTTCTTCTCCACTTCAATCACCACAGTCCCAGTCACACTCATGTTGTTTCTGCCAACTGCCAGGTCCCCCAAAACAGCTACCTTTCACTTTACCCATTTCACTTAAAATCCTTTCTCTATACCTGCAAAAACAATCTTTTGAAAACAGAATTTAGATCATGTCACTCCATCACTTATATTTTTCAATGACTTTACAATGTCTCTGAATGACAAAGTTCATTCCATGGCTTCTAAGACACTTCCAATATGCTTCTCTAATTTCATTTCTTGGTATTCACCCTTTCACTTCCTTCTGTTTCCACATAAACTGGTCTTTCTTTTTGGATAATCCAAGCTGTTCCCGCATTGGGTAGTTGAGTTTTCTAACCCCCTGTCCTGGAAAGATCTGGGGATCTTCACACATAATGGCTCCTTCATTCTGTTCAGTTCTCAACCTGCCTGTCCTTTCCTCGGGAGGCCTTCGACACCAGCCTAGCAGACGCTGCACCCCCCACCACGCCCAGCACTCACCACCACAGTCCTTTGCACTGTCATATATTAAGCAGTATCTGAAATTATCTTAGTTACTGACTCATTTGTCTCTTCCCTTGACAAGACTGTAAGCTTCATGAAAAGCTGAGGGACTTTTTAATCTTTTATTCAAAACTGTGTCCTCTAGCATTTTACGACAGTCTCTGGCAAATGGTAGGTATAATAATAATAACAACAACCATTGAATGAGTGAATAAATAGGAATGTTTTGCATTAAGGATATCCAAAGTAATAGGCTTGATGTTAAGACATTTATGTAGAACATCCAGAACCATCTGGGATTTCTTATGCAGGTGCTATAGAACACAGTGAAACCACAGAGAATATACATTTCTGAATCGATACCACATCTACACTGCCTCGTTTCCCTTGTATTTCCCAACAAAGCCTCCAACTGGTTTTCAAGAAATGTTATTGATGGGAAAGACAACCATATGGTGTAAGCTACTCCAGGAAAAGTGTGGTTTTCTTGTATTTTGAATTATATTTATTAAAATACTCTTGCATAGTAGCCTTCAGAAACCTTGTTTCTTTCCCAATATTCCCTATCTTAATAAATCATACTACCTTTCATTTAGCTGCTCAAGCCAAAAATGTGGGAAAATATTCCCACCCCCTCTTTCTCTTTCAGCCAACTGTCACTCACTCCTTCACTAGGTTCTGTGGATTCTACATGCAATTATATTTTGAAAATATATACTTTTCTCATATTTATTATTGCTATCATATATTAGCCACCATTTCATTTTCCTTGCACCACTGCAAAGTCCTGTCTCTCACTTATATTCCTGCAAACCCATTCTTCATACAGTAATAACTGTAGACCCACTGACACGCTTAGTTATGCCAATAGCTCATGCTTTTGCCTATGATGTTTTCTCAGTCTGAAAAGTCCTTTCCATGCATTTTCACCTGGCTGTGGTTTTCTCATTCTTCAGGTATTAGGTTATAGTTAAAGTGGATGCTCTGGTGTGCAACCCAGATTCCTCCTTAGAACTGAGGTACTTGTCCCCATGCTGCCGGAAGTGCCAGTGATGAAGGGCTCTCATCTGAGTCCCTGTCCAGGCATTATTCTCATTTGATGATAGTGACCTTGCCCAAAACCATGCTGTCTCTCAACTGGTAAACGATGTGTGTTGGGGGTGAAGGTGAGAAGCAGAGAGGAGGGTATGTTGTATAAAGACTAAGCCAGGGCCCTTGTTTCAAATAGGGGCACCTCTGAAGGACCAGCTCAACCCCAGAGCTATCTGTAGGATGGTCCAAGCCTCTGTTACAACTGCACCATCATTCAGCTTCTGCCCAATTCTGCTTCCCTCATCATGTGTCCTCCAAAGTACTTCCTAATCAAACTTGAGTTCTCACATCTCAAAGTCTGTTTCCTGAAATTCAATCTATGGCAACACTTGTTTAAAAAAGTTCTTCCTTAATACTTGTAACCAAAGAAAAACACCCATCATTCCACAAACATCATTATCTTCTAGCTTAGCATCTGTTTCATTTTTCATTCTAAACTTAATCTCAATTAGCAATCCTATAAACTTAAATTCCAGGGGGGTGGGGAAGTTGGGGAGGGGAGTAGAGATGGACAAATATATACCCCACATAGGTGGGATATAAAACTGAGACTCATGGACATAGAGAAAAGTGAAATGGTTACCTGGGGGAGGGGTGGGGAGGGGAGTAAAGAGGACAAATATATGGTGATAGAAAATGATTTGACTTTGGGGGATGGGCACACAACACAATCAACAGTTCAAATTTTATAGAGACATTTACCTGAAACCTATGTACTCTTATTGTTCAATGTCACTCCATTAAATTTAATTACAAAAACAAAAAAAAACACCTCTATTTAGGGCTCATTATATGTGGTCATTAAATTGAAAAACTATACTCTTTTTTCCAATGGCAAATATCAAGACGTCAATAAAACACCCTGTGTAGAACTGGTCCCTGATCTCCAGATTCCTAAAGAATGCATAGAACCATCACTGTTGTTGAACATAGGGTCATCACAGCTGTAACAACTCAAACCCACGCAGAATGTTACAAAGTCAGGCTTCACTGTTTAAAAATAATTAGCTTAATAAAAATCATTTCTTCCTACTTTTATAAATTAAGCAAATGTTTAAGATAATTAAATATTTAATATGAAATATAAAATTGTTCCCCAAATAAAGCACATACTTAATTTTTTAAAATTTAATTTCTTAAAAAGTCCAGCTTCCAAAACACAGGTGAATTTTGCCTCTTATACTTCAGCATATAGACCACACAGTCATAGGGTAAAGGTAAAATAGTTCTATTTCAGTTTCTTAAAAAGACACAAGAAAATAAAAGCACAAATAATCTCTCATTCACTAGAAAATTCAAGTAAAATTCCTTAGTGTATGCTCTTTCAGGCACAAAGCTAATAGCTTGCTGAGCAATGTGATTTTATTCCTGACCTTGATCCAAACCTTAAATCTACCCCAAAGCTACTGATAAATCACATCAGTAAAAGTTTTCCAAGGTAATTATTATGAAAAGTCCATGTTAGGAGTCATCTTAAAGAACAATATCATACTAGAATAATCACTTGATTTTTCTCTCCTCTAGAGAACTTCACAGAGAAAGGTCATTGGGTCCACTTTTATAATTATCATATAATCATTAGAACTGTGAATACCATCTTCTATTCAAGAGTCTCAAATGCCTTATCCTCATTAAGTTTAATTAATCAAAATGTTTAGTCCTTGAGCCTGAACTTAAATGATGCTTCCAATATTTGTAAAATGAATACATGTTTGAGAGAGAGAAAGAGTATGTAAGAGGGTTTAGCAGATTTTCTGTAAGTCACACATGTCTTGAGAAATAAAATGGAGCCCGAGGATTTTCAGCTGAGCTAAATTCTAAATGATGACAATTTAAGAAACAAGAACACAAACTCTTAAAAAACTGGAAAACAACACTTGAATAAACTGTTCTCAAATAAAACAATAAAATTCCAATAATGAGAATAAAAAATAAACCAACATAATTTCTTGTTTAACAAAACTCACTAAAAAGCAACCATTAATTTCCATTTTTTTCTTTAAAATCAATGCAGTTTAAAGAAACTTCAGGAACTTAGTGCTTTCATTTTTTAAATATTCTCCAGTTGACAGAAAAAATATAACTATTTAAAACTCAATTTCCACAAAATACTGCTAATTATTTGCTCATAAAAAATAAATATTAAAACTTCATAAAATTAAAAAAGACATAAACAGAATTAAATGAAACTCTGAAGTAATCATTCCATTCAATACTACATTCATTTTTAATATTTTACTGCTGAAAGTATATATTAATAAAGTAGTTATAGGCCCTGGCCAGTTTGCTCAGCAGTAGAGCATTCACCCATCTTGTGGAAGTCCTGGGTTCAATTCCCAGTCAGGGTACACAGGAGAAGTGACCATCAGCTTCTCTACCTCTGTCTCTCTCTCTCATCTCCTTCTGCAGCCAAGGCTCCAATGGTTCAAGCAAGTTGGCCTCAGGTGCTGAGGCTGGCTCCATGGCCTCACCTATGGTGCTAAAATACCTCAGTTGCAGAGTAACGGAGCAGTGGTTCCAGATAGGCAGAGCATCCCCCGGTAGGGGGCTTGGTGGGTGGATCCTGGCAGGCATGCATGCAGGAGTCTGTCTCTCTGCCTTTCTGACTCTCAGTTAATTAACAGATAAACACAGAAAGGAAAAAAGTACATCCCTTGCCAAAAGCAAAAACCACTGGATCAGAAAGGCTTCATGGGTCCTGGCCAGTTGACTCAGTGATATAGTGTTGGCCTGGCATGTGGAAGTCCCAGCTTTGATTCCCAGTCAGAGCACACAGGAGAAGCGTCCATCTGCTTCTCCACTTCTTCCTCTTCTCTCTCTCTCTCTTCTCCTCTTGCAGCCATGGCTTGATGATATGAGCGCATCGGCTCCAGGTGCTGGGGATGACTCCTTTGAGCCTTTGCCTCAGGTACTAAAAAATAGCTCGGTTGCAAGTATGGCCCAGATGGGCAGAACATCAGTGGCTGGGTGCATCCCAGCTGGGCCACATGGAGAAGTCTGCCTCTCTATTCCCTCTCCTCTCACTTGGAAAAGAATAAGAAAAAAAGGAAAAAATGCTTCATGATTGCGGGTTTCAAACACATAGGTTCCTTCCAGTGCATTTTAGATCCAGAGGTGCATACCTTTTATGGATCATAACATATAAATTGTATCTACAGAGAAATAAATCTGGAAGATATGCTAAAATGTTAACACAGACTTGAACATGCTACTAATCTCTGAAGAATTTATATTCTTTACATTAAACAACCATTACTTTTGCAAGCAAAAAAACTAATAAAAGAACTAGTCAGATAATCTCTGGGCAGGCAATTGGGGGAAATTTATCCATTAGTATTTGTTGTAAAGTAAAAATTCCTCTTCAGTTTTTCCTTTTTTTCCTTTTTATTTTAATAGTGTGTGTGTGTGTGTGTGTGTGTGTGTGTGTGTGTGTGTGTGTGATTTTGCAGTGTCTGAGTTAAGGTTTTATTAAGATCTCATCTGAATAAAAACCTGCCACCAAAAGGAAAATCCTTAAATCACAAGGTAGCACTGCCAGCGCTGAAGAGCGTATGTGAAGTATATACTCTCTAGCCAAGCTGAAACCGATCCAACCTGTGCTCTTTGTCGTAGTCACATCACAGCAGAAAAACGTGAGATGGAAAGATGTTCTCGACCTTTCTAGTTCCTCTGGAATTAAGTCAGAGATGCCATGCCAAACTTCTCCCATCTCCATAGAGGTAGCAACAAAACTGATAAATTTTAAAGGTGACTGTTAGCATCTTAAAAAGAATTGGCATTTTTATTTAAATAAATACACACACACACACACATATATATATACTGGAGTTCTAATCTCAGAAACATGAGCATTTCCATTAAAGGCATAATTTGGTTGACTAAGACCATAATTGGTTACAACTTTTAGGGATATATATTTTGCATAATGTAAAGTATACTTATATATCATTTTTACTTATATTAAAAACTAGAAAATATATTTGTACTCTGTTTTCTTTTGATATTATCTGTTATTTAAAAGAGTTATAATAAAAGCCTCCATCACCAGCAATGGATTTCTGGTTCTAGAAAAGATAGAAAATATATGAAATAATTATGTGTTTATTCATTAATTTAACAAGTATTAATTGAACATTCTATATATTCTGGCATTGAAATGGGCAATAGACAAATAAAAACTTCCAGGATCTCCAAAGTGCAGGTACAAACTTTATAGAAAGGTTCCATTCAAGAATGAATGACAATTCATCAAGTGGGACAAGATGTCACTGTGGCAATTCAACCTATCCAAAGACAAGGGATCAGAAACAGCAACTCTTATACAAGGGAAAGCAAGCATTGAGGTTGGATCATAGAAAATTGCTCAAAATTTCTGAAGCTCAGAGTGCTGGAACATCTGCAGTTGTAAAGGCTTATCTTCCTAGTTGGAAATGAGAGCATGGAGTGTGCACAGGAACAGAAAGGGCAGAAGAAGGAGCCGAGACACAGGTGCTAACTGGTATATCGAGCTCTGTTTGACAGGCTTAGGTATTTGGATTTAACCCTCTGCATCAGTGCTTTTCAGACTTTAACTGCACAGCAATTCTTGAGGCCTGCTGCTAAGATGCAGAGTAGGATCCCCAGGTGCAGGCTGGTGCCTGTGATTCTGCATGTCTATCAAACCACCCAGGGATGCACAGGCTGCTGGTCCTAGGACTCTGCTTTCAGTAGCAAGGGCCTAGGGCAGTGAGTCTGAAAATTTCTTGTGCATAAGAATCACCTGGAAAACCTGCTGCAATGCAAGTCTGTAGACATTTACTAATTCCAGAAATCTGGAATAGATACAAGAACTACATTTTTTTGTAAGTATTCCCAGTGCCTTGGAAGGAGATGGCCTTTCACTCAGGGACCCACTGAAACATAAAAAGTAGAAAGGTATTCATTCTTGTATTTTAAAAAGTGAAAAGCATATTAAGATGAAGCAAGGGTGAAAAGTATTGATTGTTTATTTTTTTTAAAAAAGGCAAAGAAAAGACTATGTGTAAGTGTACTAGGTGACCCTCAATGAGAAAAAAATAAAAATAAATGCTCAGTATGATGACACTCACTCCTCTGAACTGTCTCAGTAACTCTACTTGTAGTGCCAGTAATTTCATGATTCTCTCCTATGACTGAATTTTTGCTCATGAAATTAATGTGCCAACATATCCTTTAAGACTGGCCTAGTGATCTATATATTTCAAGGATTCTGCTACTGATTATAGCTCATAGTTCTTGGAAGGCAAATATGAATGACAAGTGTAAATGTACCCAGAATGAGTGAGTGCACAGATGTTTCCGCAGCCTGCATTTAGTGCTGCTCAGCGTACACTCACCAAAGATGTGTGCCTTTAGTATCCCAAACATCTGTGGATCACGCGTACTGCAGAGTCAGGTTAACTTGCCCAAACATGTTTGGACTGCACAATAGATATTTTAAATATGCCGAATGAGAAAACTTTGTCACTGTTTTCCAATATTCGTCAAATGTTCATAATTCAAAACACTACTTTGTATTTTCACAAACCTAAATATCTTTCCTTATAATGTTCCATAACATTACCATGCCCAGGAAAGACCTGATGCCAGGCAGGTATGGATAGGCACCTGTTACCTTAGGAACCTCGTGACTTGGCTAAATCAAGATAGACAAAACATTAATGGGTATTCTAATCCAGGTGGTAATACCGAGAGGTAGGGCCAGGGTAGGTTTGATAACACTTAGGCTCTTCAGTACCTGGGTATTTTTTTTTAATATACAGGAATAGAATTAGAGAGTTGAATCAAATTGTCCTTCCAAGTCCTAGATTTTATACATTGCCTTTATTGAAGTAGGGCTGCGAGATAAAATATAATAGTATAAAGGGATTTTTGTCAAGTTATCATTGATTTCATTTAAAAAAATTCAACAGTGTACTTTTATCATCACAAACATTTTTTTTAAATGAATAGAATTTTTACAGAGTTATGAACCATAGGTCAGTAACTCTTAAAAGCCTAACTATGAATTGAAAAACAATTGAACAAACCAATCTTTGAGCTATTCCTTCAATTTTTTTAATGTGGCAGTTCTGCCTAAAATGACTTTAAAGAGTCCATAACCTCTGCAGCATGTTGTATTTCCAAAGAACTGCAATGATATTTTACATCCTACATGTTTTTCTCAAATGTGATCTTGACATTCCACCAATGAGAGGTGGCATCTAATTTCTCTCCCCTTGCATCTGGATTGGCCTCAGTGACTTGTTTGACAAATAGAATGCGACAGAAATGATGCTGTGAGGTTTTCCAGGCTATGTCGCAGGAAGTCTGGCAGCTTCCACCTGGGCCTCCTAACATTTGCTCTGAAAGGCTCCCTCTTGTAACCCAGCTGGTAGGCACAGAGATGGCTCCGCCCTCTGGAGAGGCTCCAGGTAAGGGCTGTGGCCCAGCCCCAGCCCACACCCGGCACTAACCCCTCCCCACATTCCCTTTTCACTGTCCAGGCTTTTAAAAACAATAATAACCAAGCTCTCACCCCCCAGTCAAATTAGGATCTCTGAGTGCAGGACACAAGCACTGGTGTTTATGAAAGGACTTGCAGGTGACTGCAGCCTGCAGCCAGGGTTGAAAGCCACTGACCTACCACACGAAAAAGACAGACTTTCTTCTCTTTCTAGTCCTTTAAACATGAAAAGTAATTTAATACTCAAACAGATATTTTAAAGGAGGTGTGCATAAATGTCTCATTCCTGAATTTAAAAAGCTAGAAGATAAAGTTTAATATTCCTTGAGTTTTGCATTTTTGTTTGTCTCATTAATGCCATATTTCCCCCTGTATAAGATGCTCCCATGTATAAGACACACCTTAATTTTGGGACCTGAAATAAAAAAAAATATATTACATAAAGTTATTAAACTCAAGTTTTATTCATCATAAAATTCATACAACTTCTCATCACTGACAAAACTCCCATCCATTAGCTTGTCTTCATCTGTGTCTGATGACGAATCACTGTCTTCAACAATGAGCGCAGAAACAAGTGCAAAAAAGTGGGAAATGCATGTAAAAAAATATACAACCACTGTATAAGATGCAGCCAGTTTTTAGACCCCAAAATTTTCAGAAAAGGGTGAGTCTTATACATGGGGAAATATGGTACCTTATTATGTGCAGTATCTTAGCTATAAATACAATAGAAGGAATTCCAAGAAGGGTACCACTCCTTCCATCAGGCTGCTCATCAGTGCTTGATCTACAAGGGATAAATGTTTGTGAATAAATATTTGAAACATTAGGTAAAAATGTACAGTAACTAAAGTAGTTCATAACAGAAGGAGTGATCTGTTTCAGGAAAGGCTTTAAATGTATCTATTGCAGTTTCAAATGGTTTTAATGTCCTGAGGTTGCCATCTTGAAACTCTTAATCATTTTTATCTAAGTTTGTGTTTTGTAGGGCCAATGGAGCAGGAACCAGAAGCTCAGAGCTACAACTCACACAGTGTCCTGCATCCATCTCTGCATCCGCTGGACAGGTTCTCACTTCTTCTTTCCAACCCTGCTCTGCCTATTACAGCATGTGGCTGCTCTCTACCTGGGGAAGGGACTACTGGGCTGGTCCCTTCCAAGTGGTAAAGAGCCTGGGTGTGGGGACAGGGAGGCAGTTCAGGTGTATGCCAGAGCTCGAGTGGGCTGCCAGCCCCACAGTGCCCTCAGCACACACCTGGAAGGAACCTCTTGCTAGTCCTCAGTGTGCTTCTTGCCCACCATCAGTCCAGGTATCTAGTGCCAAAGGATGAAATCCAGTGGTGGCATTCAACTAATTTAACAACCGGCTCCCTGCCTTAATGACCATGTTAAGTATAAAAAAATGATATACTGAAGGGTAGTTTATTATTTCATGCATTTAATGCTTAAATAAGAATAAAAGATGGACATAAAACTAGATTATAAGAGTTTAAAAATATCAACGAAAAAATATGAAATAATACCTGACAAAAACCAACAAAACTGTTTTTTAAGATATTCCATATTGCTTTTCTATTGGCATCCTCGCTTGCAATTTTTTTCACCTAAGGACAGAATGAACATTACTATGGGCGCTTTGAATACACTGTTGCACAGATGAACATCTAAAAAGAGTAAGGAATGTAAATTTGTGATTTCCATATTGGGCAGCCGCCCTGGCATCCACCTTAGAGAGAACCCTGATTACAAGCGCCATTTTAACAACTGGTTCACCAAACTCAACAAAAAATTAGGAGCCGGTTCTGTCGAACCAGTGTGAACTAGCTGAATCCTAGCACTGCTGTAATCCCTCGAGAATGAACAGTTCATTTACCATCTGACTATGGAAAAGGAGACTGACTTCCTCACCTCTAGGTTGAGGGTCCTGTTTTTTCTTTTCTCCTGCACTTGGCTCCTTTAAATACACAGCTGGCCCTACTTCTCCTTGTTTTTAGAAGAAGTCAGGCTTACAGGAGCCCTTTGTGAGGAGTGACAGAAGCATGAACCCAGGAAAGTCCATCTGCAACATTTTGTTTCAATTATGTATGCATGATGTGTTAGATAGTAGCATAACATTGGACTAATCACTCATTCACATTTCTCAGTAGAAGCTACAAAACAAAACTGATGCACATTAATGGGACAGAAGACCAGTGATGAGAAAGTACAAGGTAGACAGTAAAAAAAAAAATCAAGAAATAATTTATCCAGTTTGGAAAGTCCTAAACTTTTTTCAAGTGGAAATTTGACCTTTAGCTTTTTGCAAGATGGATACAAAGAAATAATCCCCAAGCAAATATTAGGAAGAAAGGCTGAATAATGGCTTTAAAAGGTCTAAAAAAACTGCAAGTCATAAAATTAAAACAAACAAACAAAAACCCTGTGATTATAAAAGCCATTAATAGAATATTGAAATTTGTCACCTAATTTCTGATTTTAAGAATGTCTATCTTGTGTTAAGTGATGCAGTTACATGAAGATTCCCAAGATGAACATTTCCCTTTATGGAAGGTCACTAAGAAGTTTCATATAACAACTAAAAAGACTGATATTTGATTAGAAATGGTATTAAGTATTTGGAATTTTTTATATGATTTTCCCCAGGATGAAATGTGATATTAACAGAATTGATAAACTTCAGAAACATCGCAACAGTTTTTGTGACGTGAAGACACTCACTACAAGGCAGTTCACTTTCCAGGCCAGTGTGAACTGGAGGTGTCAGCATATCAAAATATTTCATTAACATCATACCACAGAAATCTGGGATTGGGTGATTTTTTTATTCCAGTTCTCTTGACAAGTTCCCACTTTCGAAATGGTTGCCATTTGTGAGATTAATTTGGAAAGGAAAATAGAGCTGACAAAGAAGTTAAGAAACATAAGTTGCATGTTTCTCAGTATCACAGCCAATAAACTGTCTCTAAAACAGACTGGCAGACATTCTGAAGTGCTACTAAAACAGGAGGCAAGGGAACAGGAGAAGCCGTACAAAGAATGCTGAAACACTTAGCAGAGGAGAAACCAATTATTGCTCTCTCACTGTTCAATGTGAACAGTGAAGAAAGAAAGATAAATGCCTTCTGAGACACATTTCTTAATGCGCAACAGGAAACCATCAGCCCCTAAGCAAAGAGATGGCTGCCCTTGTCTTTGATTAATTAGGTTATGAAACCCGAGAGGATAACCTGTATAGTCAAGAACTGCTCAGGGATGCAGAAGAGTAGAGAGGAAGTTAAGAGAATATAAGATTCTAAAAACAAAGAGACTCAAAGGTCCTCTCTTTATCCTGATATCAAATAACAAAATCGAAAGGAAAGCTGAAAGGAGCTTCCGAGTTTATCTTCTCTATCCGGTGTCTCTAAGATAGCTTCCTTTAACCTGCACACTTGTTCTCCCTAAAAATGGGCGCCAGGACAAGCAAGGTGTTCAAAAATCCGTTCTCAATATCAACTCCTGCATAGAAAAACTGTAACAACTTACAAAGGAATATCCCACATCTAATCAGAGAGCTCCAGCCTCCTTCCCAGTGTTACTCTGGAAGTGTAATGATTGAGAACGGAGCATGAGATTTCCAGTTCACTTGACCACTTCTTAACTGGATGGTTTTGGACAAGGTCATATTTTGTAAAATTTAAATTACCATTGAATGTGAGATGTGCTATTTTATGTGCCATTCAGAAAAAATATAAAACAAAGCTGCCAGTTGTCTTCATAAAATACACCAGAGTAAGACACAGTCCCATTTTCGAGATGTTAAAATGTGTGAAACAATTGCAATGGTCTGAATGTTTTTGATTCCCCAGAATTGATAACTTAAAAACCTAATGCCCAAGCTGATGATATTAGGGGGGAGATCTTTGGAGGTGATCCGATCATGAGGGCAGAGTCCTCAGGAGTGGGACTCGTGCCCTAATAGAAAAGCACTATTCTCCACAGTGGATAAATCTCCAGAGCCCTCCCACCACGTGAGGGCACAGCCAGAGGTCAGCAGTGTGCAACTGGGAAGAGAGCCTTACCTGGACCCTGACCAGGCTGGCACCCTGACCTTGGGCTTCCAGCCTCTGCAGCTGTGAGAAGTGTATACTGTTCAAAAGTGACCTGGTCTGTGGCATTCTGTTACAGCAGATCTAATGGACTGACGATGTGCATTCCCAAACTGATGACATATGACCTCCGTTTTCCTAAGCCACAGCGCCCTTGCCGGCAGTTTGTGGCTGGAAACTAACTTACATTATTGAGAATGTAATAAGATGAAGCAGACTGCAACAGCAGCTGGCATTTCATAACACATCAGTCAGGTTTACCTACTGTTTCTATTCTTTTTCTTGAATCTACTTTGACCGACTGTCTTAAAGAATCTATCCAATGGAGGAAGCAGGTTCAATATGCACTGACCACAGTAGACTAGTACCAGTCTCGTGAAAATTTCTACTGGAAACCCAGTGAGCATACCTGATCTTCTTGAGAAGGCAGAGCTGCAGCAATGCCAGAATCAGTGCCACAAACAGAGTTACCACAAGTAACCTCTACTTCAAAAAGCAACCAGCTGGGCCCCTCTCAGGAGATCTGAGATGATGATAGCCAAGGGTTGTATGACTTCAGGTTGTGATTAATATTGATCCTTCTTCCTTTGTGTGGTACAACTGTTCTCTGTGCTCGTTACTTGTGTACAGGGTGAAAAGGGAACATGGGGAGGAGTTGTAAATGCATGTTCTTCTATAAACATTTTTGAGTAGCAATCAAATTAAATCAGCTAAGTGTATAGGTATAAAGGAGGGATTCAGTATTATTTTCCTGTGCGTGAAACACTAGAGGCTCAATGCCTTTGAAATGCACTTGCAAGGAGCGTGATTGGCATCAGCTGTGAGGACAGGGTGACCAATATAAAAATAATGAGAATGAGAGCCTGCAGCCACAAACACCATGAAGAGTATGATGAGTATGTGCATGACCGATGATCAATATGTTCAGAAGATGATGGAATGGGTTTCAATGAGGGGAAGAAATTGATTCAGATAGCTGAGTGTGTGCGGGAGGACCAAGGACTGGCACTCTGACACCTGCCAACAGTGACGTGACTGACATGGAGGGAGAGGAGGAGGGCCTCTCTCTTATTCACTGGCTGCTTTTCAGTACAGGCAGAAGCAGGGTGTGAGTATGAAGAAATAAATGTGTTCTTATTTTTAAAACCAAAGACTTTCCAACTTCAAAATGGTTTTTGAACACGTAAGACAGTTCCAATGGGATGGCTCATTTGTCTATGGTCTGTAACATGAGTCAAAAACAATCAAGTTTTGGGAATAATGGTTAAGTTTATTATTGCTTTTACAGCTTAAAAATCCAATATAATCTGTGCTAGACCTGAACTATGTTCATAGCAACATCACTATAACATGTTCTTCTTGTGATCTAAGGTCTCTGGACTTAATCCGAAGATTTCTTTACTTTGAGATCCTCAGAGGGGCACGTACCACTTGTTGCAGCAATGGGCTGGAAGACCTGCTTGGAAAGGTTTCTCGATCCAAAGTTTTCAAGAGCTAGAATCTACTGATGTAGACTAGCCAAGTGCCCAGCTCATTTTATGAGATGGCTATATTTCCTCCTTTGACTTTATTAACATATTTCCACTAACTGTATATTATAATCCTTAACAAAATTTCTGCTAAAATAAATCACAAATAATCAGATATCTCTGTCTCTTCTCTTTCTCACCAATTTGTACTTAGAAGACCTAAACCCCTAAAATTATCACATAACATTTTCAGATTGCTTTTGGAAGTAATTGTTATTAATAGTTAAAGAAATAAAAAAATTTTCTAAAATAAATCTCTAAATAGTTATTTTAAGCACTTTATATTTATAATAACAAATAAAACAACATACAATCTTTAGTTCTTATGATGTTGCATGGATCAATTCTAAATTTCTATTCCAAACATTTCCAGGAAGATCCATTTCAATTGTGTGAGGCTTTACTCACACTATGTAAAATGAATAAATATTAGTCTCCACTGGGACTATATGAACTATTCTTTCAACACATACACATGGTCCCTGACTTCAAAAAGTTAAGAGGCTGTTCCAGACAAAGGCATCCACAACTTAAATACAGTATAATAAATGCTGTGATAAGGGACATTCTTCTGAGAGGAAAGATATTGAAGGAGCAACTTAACTATAGTCGTTGTTTGAGGACTTCTTAGAAGTAACCTCTAAATTGAGGTTAGAACTAGTCATAGTGGAAAGAATATGAGGTTTACAAAGTACCTCTATTGCTTTTCTAGTTTCCCACATCTTTCACTGTACTAATTCTCACCACTTTCCTGTCAACCTGAGGGAGAGGTAATAGTGTTCTAGATTGAACTTTTCCTAGTGTCTTCCTCCACCCATGCCTCATAGCCTGGCTGCCATTTCTCTCTCTTCCTGCCTCTCCTACATTTTCCCTCTCCCACCTCCTAACCAATTCTCACTGCTGCAATCAATGCATATGTGCACAATTAAAGAGCATATTTAGAACGTGAGTTTACATGTCCTCATTTCATGTCACCCACAGAAACAAATGACACATTTCTCAAGCTCAACAGCAAATTTCTAGAAAAGAGACTCTGATTGGCTTAGCTTGAGGCATATGTCCATTTTCTCTCTTTCTCCCTCTCTCTAAAACCTACGTTGTGGCCAATAGAGAGTGATCATTGAGTAAATAAGGGTCACCCATGTTCGCCCTGAAGGTAGGACAAGCACAGCTCACAAAAGTTGACCTGGCAGACACTTCAAACATGTACTACATGTACTCCTCAGGAACATGGCTCCCCACTCCTGTACTGATCTTCTTCTACCTGTAATCAGTGGTGGGATTCAGCCAGTTCACTCAGTTCGGCAGAACCGGTACCTAATATTTTGATGAGTTTAGCAAACCCGTTGTTAAAATGGCACTTGTAATTGGGGTTCTCTCTAAGGTTGGTGCTTGGGTAGCCACTCAATGTGGAAATCACAAATTTACATTCCTTACTCTTTTTAAATGTTCATCTGTGCAATAGCGTATTTGAAGCCCCCATGGTAATGTTCATTCCATCCATCGGTGAAAAAAATTAAAAGTGAGGACACCAATCAAGAAGCAATATGGAAAAATCTATATAAATAAAAATGTAAATGTTTGTTTGTTCAAAATCTTAAAACTCCTAAAGTTCTTCACTGATTGCTTTGAAATTTTGACACAACATTGCATTCAAATAAACACGTGTTTTTATGTTTTTATATACCTACTATTATATAGATGTCACACATGTGACAGGTAAAAACATGATTTTTTTGAAAAACAGTTCCATCTGTTGGATGTAAAACAATGTTATAGGAGAAATATAAATCGCACATGGCTGAAGATATTTTCCGTCAAATATGAAAAAAAATTCAAATAGGAACATGGATTTCAAAGCAGAAATCTACAACAAAGAGTTAATAATGATTGAAGATTTGTGCTTAGAAATCGCAAACAAAGTTGTCAATCAATTGGGAATGCTATCACCAAATCAATCTGCTGCCGCTTCAGTAGATGTAGAATTGCGTCGTAAATAAAATTACAACACGGGTGATCTTTTGTCATATGTGCAATCAAATATTCCTAAGCTAACACTTGAGCAAAAAGGCATTTATGATCAAATAATGCAAACGGTCAATAATGGGGTTGGAGAAATCTTCTTCTTAGATGCGCCAGGAGGAACTGGTAAAACATTCCTAATTAGATTGATTCTGGCAGCAATTCCATCCCAAAATGATATAGCTTTAGCTCTTGCGTCGTCCGGAATAGCTGTGACATTGCTACCAGGTGGAAGAACTGCTCATTCCACTTTGAAACTGCCATTGAACATGCAATTCATTAAAACTCCCATGTGCAACATTTCCAAAGCATCCGGCACGGGAAAAGTATTGCAGAAATGCAAACATTGTTTGGGATGAATGCACAATGGCACACAAAAAATCACTTGAGGCTTTTGATCGATCATTGCAAGGTTTGCGTGGAAACATCAGATCATTTGGGAACGCATTAATATTGCTTGCAGGAGATTTCAGGCAAACATTATCTGTAATTCCTTGATCGACACCAGGGGATGAAATAAATGCTTGCCTGAAATACTCTACTTTGTGGCAACATGTACAGATGTTAAAATTAACTACAAACATGCATGTCCAGCTGCAAAACGGTCAATCAGCTGACATATTCTCACATCAATTGCTGGAAATTGGGAACGGAAAGGAACCAGTTGATCTGACCTCAGCACGAATTTCATTGCCTCATAACTCCTGCAATTTAGTGATGTCAAAAAAAGAATTGGTTGAAAAAGTATTTTCCAATATTCAAACCAATTATAAGAATCACAATTGGCTGAGTGAACAAACTATTCTTGCAGCCAAGAACAAAGACGTCTACGAACTTAATAACAATATTATTCAGTCTAACATTCAAAGCAAGGCAGTCACATAGAAGTCTGTCGACACTGTTGTGGAAGCAGATGAAAGTGGTTAATTATCCAACAGAATTTTTGAATTCACTCAATCTGCCAGGGATGCCACCACACATACTGCAATTGAAAATTGGTGTGCCGATTATCATGTTCTGAAATATCAACCAGCCAAAGCTTTGCAACAGCACGCGGTTTGCAGTAAAAAAAAATAATGAGCAACATCGTAGAAGCAACAATCTGGACAGGACCTGTCAAAGGTGAAGATGTCCTCATTCCTCACATTCCTATGATTCCAACGGATATGCCATTTCAGTTTAAGAGATTGCAGTTCCCAATTCGATTGGCATTTGCAATCACCATCAACAAAGCTCAGGGCCAATCTTTAGAATTGTGCGGTTTAGATCTAGACACGGATTGCTTCTCACATGGACAATTATATGTTGCATGTTCTAGAGTCGGCAAACCAGACAATCTCTATATCTGCACAGACAATGAACAACAAAAATTATTGTATACCCACAAGCATTGTGAAATTAAACATATTAGAAATGTGCACTTTCTCTTTTCTTTCTTTTCCATTTAACCAGACTGAGCCACAGCAACATGTGGCCGGGTACAGCTAGTCTTAAATAACAGTTTTATTGTTTTTTTGTCTGTCAGGTATTATTTCATATTTTTTTCATTAATATTTTAAAAGTCCATCTTACAAGATAATCTAGTTTTGTGTATCTCCTTTATTGTTCTTATTTAAGTATTAAATACATGAAATAATAACCTATCTTTCAGTATGTCATTTTTTATACCTAAAACGATCATTAGCACAGAGAACCGGTTGTTATTTGAATCCCACCACTGCCTGTTATCACTTCAAGACTAACAAACTGAGTAATTTATCACCTCATTCCTTAATGAGCATTTGCTTGCTGCTTTAAATTCCACTGCAAACTGTTTTGGACAAGTTTTCTTTAACTTGCTCTCAACTTCCATATCAAACCATTCTTACATTTTAAAAAAGCTGTATTTGTTATCACGTGATCCCGTGTTCTTTGAGCCTAACCCTCCCTGACCCCTCAGGTGTGCAGACACACGTCCTGACAGCTCTGCTCTTTCTCCTTCTACTCCCTCTCCGTTTCCCGGATACTCTAAAGCAGGCATCTCTTGACGCGTGGTCCTGATACCATGCTCTTTTCCATTGGAAAAGAAATGCATCTAATTCAATGATCTTAACTACCCAAATCTATATACTTCAACCAATGATTCCATTGTGTTCCTAGTCCCAAAACTCTATCTTAGCATTCCCTTTACCTCACAGTCCTGCTGACTTTTTTCTATGCAATGTCTTTCAGATGTTTTTTCAACCTCCATTGTGCACCTTAGTGTAGGTTTCTCATTATTACATACCTGGATAACTGAAACAGTCATCTTTATGTTCTTCATGCTGTTGTTCTGTTATGATAACTCTCAAAATAACTCAATTAACCAGTATTATATTCTCTGGTCTAAAATCTCCAATAACAACTATTTTGTCTCAAAATAAAGCCAAACTCTAAAGAAAGCCTTGAAGCTATGCATTACCTGGGCCACTGTATCATACACCACAGTCTGGTTCCTTCTAAACATTTAAATTTCCACATGTTTCACCTAACACAGGTTTCCAGCTTGTTTTAAAAATGTAAACAAATTCTTTAATATGGAGAATAATTACCTATCCCCTCAAAAAAAAAATTCATCCTCTAATCCCCAGACCTGTTAAGATTATACACTGTATGGCAAGCAGAAATGAAGGTTGAGGATGAAATTAAGCTTGCTAATAAACTGATGTGTAATAGATTAGCCTGGATTATCCTGGTGGCCCAACATATTCACATGAGGCTGACAGTTTCCTGCTCACCACATCATCACCTCTTCCTACTGTTAACTACATAAGCATTTGACTTCATGACACTTAAAGCTGCCATTCAATGACTAGATGACCAAAAGAAATATTTACATTATTAAATCTATACTAAAGGTTAATAATAGTCAATGTGATTTTTTAAAAAATAAATAGTAATGAGAAAGGATATTGATAATGGAATAAGAATTGTAGAATATTATGTATTCAAAATATAGTCTTCTTTTTTTTTAGCAACAGAGACAGAGAGAGGGACAGACAGGCAGGAAGGGAGAGAGATGAGAAGCATCAATTCTTTATTGTGGCTCCTTAGTTATTCATTGATTGCTTTCTCATATGTGCCTTGATGGGGGGGGGGGACTCCAGCAGAGCAAGTGACCCTTATTCAAGCCAGCAACCTTAGACTCAAGCTAGCAACCATGAGGTATGTCGGTGATCCCACCCACACTCAAGCCAGTGACCTTGTGCTCAAGCCGGATAAGCCCGTGCTCAAGCCGGTGACCTTGGGGTTTCGAAGGCGATTCCTCTGGATCCCAGATCGATGCTCTATCCACTGTACCACGGCCTGGTCAGGCTCAAAATATAGTCCTTAAAATGGTAGTTTAAGGTATAGCTTTGGCTCTATGTAATATTATGGCTGAGTAAAAATATTTTGATGGACTACAGAGGATTTCAGTAGAGCTGGCTAATTTTATTAAAGCACAATATGCAATCATCATAGCACAGCAAATTTCAAAGAGAATTTCCTAGGCATCATAAACTTGAAACTGAAAGAAAGTTGAGCATCACCATAGTTATCTACAGATAATTGAGCTAATTAAGCATGTGTTCATTCTGTTATTTAAGAACATCTGATAGCGAGTGTTCTGCAAAAATTAACAACTCCATATGTCCAATACTATCCATTTCTATGTGCTTTACAAGTCTGAAAAGATATTACACATGCTCTTTTCCCAGACCAAATTCAGATCTTTTAAGACTTTTTATGATCACAGAATTGCTTTGTTTCGTCAAATAGCCTGAAAACCTTTGAAAACATACTTGTTGTACTTGGCGAAATGATTATTTCAGAATTATTGTGACTTGAAGACAGGTAGAAGACAATCTAGGCTGCAATGATTTCAAAGCAAAATGAACTCATAAAAGTAAGATTAAAAGCCAATAAGGTTCTACCTTTATAAGCTGAATTAAACCGTTGACTCACTGTGAGACCAGAAGCCCTCACTCCTGTGTCTTGGTTGAGTAGGGATACCGCCAGAGACATTGCTAAACACTGATGCTGCCCAGTGACTGGACTTTCTGGATAAAGACTCAGATAACACTCTCTATTGAGATTCTTTCAAATTATTTATGTAACTTCATAAAACTGTTTTAGCACTTCCTCTCCCCTACAACACTTATTCTTTTGAAAAGAAAGCCACAGTTTTATTGCTTTTTTTTCCATGAGGTAAAGATTATGGATGTAAAATGGATATCAGGATGATAAAATGCTAACCTAATTTCCTTATTCATTAGTTCAGTCTTTAATTTCCACAGACTTGCTAATCTACTGAATTTCTCCCTTAGAATGGCTGTGAATCAAGTTAACCTACTTAATATGAATTTTCTAGGATGAAAATTCAACTTATTCTCTAGCTGAAAGAACTCCTGCACTTGTGAACTTATCAAAGTCAAATTTGAATCCAAACAAATGATAGAAATTTGAAAACTTGCTGTTCTAGGACTTTTTGTTACTAAATTGAATAAATTAAGGCAAGACCTGTTCACAGAACTCTGTGACAGAATAAGTGCTTGGCTTTTTCTCCTGCTGTGAATTCCCTCTCTAAAATGGCTACTTTTAAAGCCATTAGCCTTTTCAATAATTAAATTTGAATCACCAAGGGAGACTCCAAATTCAAGTACAGAGATAATATTCATTGAATCACAGTTATTCGTCAAGCATTTTCCTAGTTACTTTAGATATGCTTTTTTTTTTTTTTTTCATTTTTCTGAAGCTGGAAACAGGGAGAGACAGTCAGATAGACTCCCGCATGCGCCCGACCGGGATCCACCCAGCACGCCCACCATGGGGCCATGCTCTGCCCACCAGGGGGCGATGCTCTGCCCATCCTGGGCATTGCCATGTTGCAACCAGAGCCACTCTAGCGCCTGAGGCAGAGGCCACAGAGCCATCCCCAGTGCTCGGGCCATCTTTGCTCCAATGGAGCCTTGGCTGCAGGAGGGGAAGAGAGAGACAGAGAGGAAAGCGCGGTGGAGGGGTGGAGAAGCAAATGGGCGCTTCTCCTGTGTGCCCTGGCCAGGAATCGAACCCGGGTCCTCCACACACTAGGCCGACGCTCTACCGCTGAGCCAACCGGCCAGGGCAGATATGCTTTTTATTTAACAACTTTATTAGGTATTTATTATTAGTTTCACCAATTTTCAGATAAGAAAATCAAGGTCCATGGAGGTGAACGGCCCAGTGAGGTGAACAGAAAGCCGTTTGGACACCCTGTCCCTTCCATCATCACTAGCTCAACACTCTCTCCACTGCTTACTTATGTAGACAGTGTTGTGGAGACCCTCAGTTCATTTCCCCACAAATGAAACATGTCTGTTTTTGCACATTTTGTTAGTTTATGAAATATTTTATATTGCAAAAATTTTGTATTACAAATATCTTAAAACATACTTTTACACATACACTCTCACTACCTCTAAATAATAGGATAAGAAGCTATGTGTATTCAATCATTTTTTTAAGCCTACACATGATGAAGTATCTATATTTCTTTCATAGCTACATGTTCTTGGTCATTATATGTTTTTCTCTTACTATAATTTTATTTACAAAGAGGCTACTGGAAGGCTCAATCCCTGGGAACAATGTAATACAGTGGGATAATGAATTAGAAATATACTGGACTAAGCCTTTCCTGCTTTGTAATTTCTTTTGTTTACAAGCATGACTTCTTTGACAGAAACATACTTTTTTTAAAGGTTACTTATGCTTAATTTTTCTATAACTTTATTATAATTTTCTATAATTCATATTTATTAAAGGTAATGAGAATAAAGAAGAATAAAATTTTAAATCCCATCACGAAAACTTCATCATTAATACTATAGGCATATTCCAGTGGTCTCTCTTCCTTCACGCAGAGAAATCTTCGCAGGCGACAAGATGCCACCCAACACATCTCCTGACTGAAAAATCCAGCATAAAATCCAGTTTATACTATGAGTATATTTATCTAGTTTTAACACTTAAACCTGTCTCGAGGTAAATAATTTCTTTATAATATTGTCATTTTCTATATTTCTTATTACCATATTTTTCATGCCGTAACACACACCTGACCATAAGATGCACCTAGGGTTTTAAGGAGGAAAATAAGAAAAACATATTCTGAACCAAATGGTGTGTTCAAATATTTAATAAAATATACCACAATAATATTTCAACAGCAGTATTAACAACCATTAGCACTGTTACTAACAAATGAGAAGATACTTTAATGTTTAAATATTCTTCTAGTTGTCAGGGAACCCGCAGCAGCTAAAATAATAAATATTGACTCCATAAGATGCATGGGCATTTTCCCCTCCACTTTTGGGGGAAAAGGTGTGTCTTATGGAGCAAAAAATACGGTACCTGACAACCAAAGTGTTCATTTTAACATTACCTACAGAAAAGAATCTTACCTTGACCAGTTGGCTCAGTGGTAGAAGAGCATTGGCCCAGTGTGTGGAAGCCCCGGGTTTGATTCCTATCCAAGGCACACAGGAGAAGCATGGATCTACCTCCCCACCTTCTCCTCTCCTTCCTCTCTATCTCTCTCTTCCCCTCCCTCAGTCAAGACTTCATTGGAGCAAAGTTGTCCTGGGCGCTGAGGATGACTCCATGGCCTCCACCTCAGGTGCTAGAATGACTCCGGTTGCAATGAAGCAACACCCCAGATGTGCAGAGCATCGCCCCCTAGAGGGCTTGCTGGGTGCATCCTTGTTGGGTGCATGCGGGAGTCTGTCTGCCTCTGTGCTTCTCACTTCAGAAAAATACAAAAAAAAAAAAAATCTTATATTGGTGATTATATGGCCAGAGGCCTCCACCATCATGACCATGCAGGTTTTCATTGAATTCGGACAGATAGTAAAGAAACAGTGGTTTTAAAAAATGGTGAACCATTCCTTTATTAAAGTCTCCCACTGCCCAAGGAGCAAACAGGCAGGGAAAACATTTCCCTTTTATTCAGAGCTCCCAAAGCCCTGCCACATTTTCCAGTTCCATAACCAGGAAAATCTTCTCTGGTTCCTCCTAGAATCAAAGGCTCCACAAGCCTCAATAAGTTTCCCAAAGCCCCTCAGTTCTGGTTCCCCATCTGCACACCTTCTCTTGCTCTGCACAAACTGGCTTCTTCCTCAGCACTCTGCATTTTCTCTGCTCTCTCTGCAAAACTGGCTGGGCCCACAAAGACCCCTGCTCCAGCAAACAGTAGCAAAACAATGGCCCCTCCCAAGCAGGAATGCAATCTGCAATTGGCAATCCATTGCCCTGCTCTGAGGGCAAGCACACACATGGCTGCCCAGTGCCATTTTTTAACAATAAAAGTGATCAAACTCAAAAAATACAAATTTTACAAACTCATTTGCCCAACAGTGATATTTTAGGTAATATTGAGAAGTTGCAACAGTATATATCCATCAGCAACTTCACCCTTTAGGTGACAATACATCTCCAGATGTAAACCTCATTTATTTTGAATTGAGTCTTATTAACTTTATTTTTTATCAAGAGACAATTTTCAACTGAGTCTATAAATTCTATAGCCATTTTCTACAGTGCTCAAACATGCTGAAATTGTCAAGAAAGCTCAGATAGCAAAATTTCTCCTTTTCAACCTTGTACTCTAACTCTTTTATATTTAAAAATACAATGTTTAAAAAAAATCATGCCTGACCAGGTGGTGGTGCAGTGGATAGAGCATCGGACTGGGATGTGGAAGGACCCTGGTTCGAGACCCCGAGGTCGCCAGCTTGAGCGTGGGCTCATCTGGCTTGAGCGCGGGCTCATCTGGCTTGAGCAAAGAGCTCACCAGCTTGGACCCAAGGCCCCTAGCTCCAGCAGGGGGTTACTCGGTCCACTGAAGGCCTGCGGTCAAGGCACATGTGAGAAAGCAATCAATGAACAACTAAGAAGTCGCAACGCGCAAGGAGAAACTGATGATTGATGCTTCTCATCTCTCTCCGTTCCTGTCTGTCTGTCCCTGTCTATCTCTGCCTCTGTAAAATAAATAAATAAATAAAAATCAGAATCCTTATCTAGGACTTTCTGATCACAAAGTTACAAAAATTGGAAAATTACAGTGTGGGAAATAAAAATCTAATCCCTATACTAGACCAAAATACCTCTATAGCCCTCAGTCAACAACTGTGGACTACAACTGTAAAATTGTAACAAGAGGAAGAGGGTCAATTAATCAGTATATACAATTCACCAATTTAAAGTTTGTCACAAATTCAACAAAAGCCAACATTATTTTCTCAGCTAGTTCTATTTTATTCAATTTGGTAGTTCACCACATGCCAGTCAGGACAAAGAGATTCCAAGCAATTGTATCTAGGACACTTTACCAGCATACACTAGATTTTTTGGATTCTGATGAATAGAACATATTAGAAGCTCTTTATCTTTTAAAATGGAAAACTTTCTCCCAGAAGAACTTAATAAAGCAGACATTTTTTAAATTATAATTATTGTTACTAAGAACATCCCTCAGAGGTCTGGGGAAACATCTGCCCCTACGGATCAGTAGGACAGGACTCACCTATTACATCTCACCATCTGAGTTACTGAGCTTAGTACATAGGAACTTTCAAAACCTGTTACAAATAAAAGGGGATGGGTAACATTTGCTTTAATAAATTTCAATAGTACTGTGCATGGCAAAAACTCTGTAAAGTAAAAAATATATATGCATATGTAAATACAATAGCATCTTAAACACTATTTTAAATATCTCCTAAATTTTAGGACACTCTTTCAGGATACACTCAAGGTTTCCTCTCTTGTAGGTAGACACACAGGTTACCATCTCAAATTTCAAAGAATTTGTATTCTTTGATAATCAACCATGTTTACAGGCAACCTCAGAAACTGGTTTTCAAATATCACCCCAGGTCTGAGCACAGCATTCATCAAAGTTGAGTTTCCCGGCCCTGGCTGGTTGGCTCAGTGGTAGAGCGTCAGCCTGGTGTGCAGGAGTCCCGGGTTCGATTCCCGACCAGGGCACACAGGAGAAGCGCCCATCTGCTTCTCCATTCCTCCCCCTCTCCTTCCTTTCTGTCTCTCTCTTCCCCTCCCGCAGCCAAGGCTCCATTGGAGCAAAAGTTGGCCCGGGCACTGAGGATGGCTCTGTGGCCTCTGCCTCAGGCGCTAGAATGGCTCTGATTGTGGCAGAGTGATGCCTCAGAGGGGCAGAGCATCGCCCCCTGGTGGGCATGCCAGGTGGATCCCGGTCGGGCGCATACGGGAGTCTGTCTGACTGCCTCCCCGTTCCAACTTTGGAAAAATACCAAAAAAAAAAAAAAAAAAAAGTTGAGTTTTCCACTTTCTACTTCTGACTTTAAAAAAATTGCTCATTTGTGATTTTTTTTCCTATGTCTTCAGAGCATAATATATTGGGTCTGAAAATCCTCCACTTAGGGCCTTCAACTCTCCCTCTAAAGTCTCTGTAGATATTTGAGGCACAGCACCACGCATTCTTCTACCTTGTCTCAATGTAGAGGAGAGCCTCTCAGCGGCAACAGTGAGACATGAGGAAAACCATATACAGGTGATGAGAAAAGATCCCCTTTACATGAAGTCAGATATTTAATGCCATTACGTATTGCCCTGTCTATTCCTCTTGCCTTGAACCTTCTGCAACACTCGCTCAGCACTTTAAACTTGACTTAGAGCACCTGTCAGACCAGACCTTGCTGCTCTCAATAAGTACAGGTCTCAGGTGGCAGGAAGCATGTGCTATTCATCTTGGAATCATAGTTCTTAATTGTTACTCTAAAATTACTGGATTGAATTATGTTTTCCAGTTATTTTCTTATAAAAATAAGCAGAAATAAACTCCTGGCTTTTACCTAATGAGCAAGCTTGAGGGAAAGTGACATGTAAACAGCTTTATTACTATCAGGAAAAATTGGGAAAGGCTTCAAAAGGGCAAAAAGACTGCTGGACATCTTTTCTACTGCATTCTTCATGGGTACCTCTCCCTTTCACTATCTTTGAACTATTTTCTAAGCCTGTGAATTGTAGAAAACTGAAAATAATGTGAATCATTCCTATCTATAGAAACACAAATGAAATGCAATTCAGTTTTGCATCTACTGTATATTCATTTCGGCTTTCCTTTATTGTTCATATGTTTATTTGAATTCTCCCTTGAGTTAGTTGAAACTCTTACCAGTTTCATTAATTAATAAGTTAAATAAAATCTCTGATATATGTTAATTTTATATTTGTATGAGGTCTCTGATTATATCTTTTTATGAAAAAGAAATTATCTTTTAACAATGCACTTCTAGTTTTTTTCTAGCCAGATTATTCAAATCACATGTTGCCATAAACTCAACAGATCATCTTAGAAAGTTTATTCCCAGATCTGGCCAGTTGGTTCAGTGGTAGAGCTTCAGCCCAGCCTGCAGATGTCCCAAGTTTGATCTCTGGCCAGGGCACATGAGAGAAGCGACCATCTGCTTCTCCACCCCACCCCCTTCTCTCTTTTTCTCTCTCTCTCTCTTTTCCTCCCATAGCCATGGCTCAACTGGTTCAAATGCATTGGCCCTGGGCACTGAGGATGGCTTCCTGGAGTCTCCGCCTCAGGTGCTAAAAATAGCTCCACTGCGATCATGGCTCCAGATGGGAAATGCATCGGCCCAAGACTGGGGGTGGGGCTGGGATGGGGGTAGGGGGTGTGGGGTGAATCCTGGTCAGGGTGCATGGAGGAGTCTATCTCCCCTCATCTCACTTGGAAAAGAAGAAAAAAATAATAATAAAGTTTATTACCTTTTTTAGGGAATAGTGAATATATGTATTTTCTGATCTGAACTTTTTAAATGATACCAAAGTATAACAATATTATATATACATAAAAAACACATTCATAAAATAATGAAATAAAATATCTTTTAAAATGTATCTTTAAAGCTATAAATGAGAGGCTAGGACTCAGCATTTATATATCATAACACCAAACAAGACAGGGAAAGGGTCCATTTCTATTCACACTTGCTGGAGGGACACTCTCCAGATCCATTACTTCCAATCTGCTAAACACTAGCCAGACTTGTATACTGTTACTTATTTCCTTCTTCTAAATTAAGCAAAGTATTTTTAAGTTTTGTTTTAGAAATTGATCTTAGTGAAGAAAACCAGAATTCTTCAGTGTCCAATGTGAATGATTTAGCTGTGGAAATGTGTATATTGAGAAAGAGCCTGAATAAAAGACAAATCTATTTTTTAGAGATCTCCTGTATGACAAAATGTTAATCATCAGACTCCCAAACAATTCTCCACACAATTAGGTTGACCATGATATCCTGGCAAATTTCCAAAAGAGGAGATGGATACTCTGCTCACTGCTGCTGGAAGGGTACCCTCTTTGGAGCAGTTAGCATCATCTGCTGAGTGTGGCTGAGCTGGTGTGTGTGAAACACCAGGTGGTTATTCCCTCGGGTCCAGTTTGCCATGCTGGAAACAAACCCTTTGTTGGAAATTGTTTAAAATTGAACATACTTTGCAACTTAATAAAGCATCCAGAGCATAAAAAAGGTGCTGCTTCAAACTTTTTCCAACTTGCTTCATTAATCCAAAAAATGGAGGTTTCAAACTTTAGGAGGTATCAAACTTTATTGGACAGAGGCTACAAAAATAAAGGTAACAGGGGTTTATAAATATGTGTAAAGTACTGGTCTGAAAATACCAATAAAAGTTCAACTTTATGCAAATATTCTAGCACAGGCACATAAATATTAAAGCAGAAGACTGTTTCTACATAGTTATTGCTTACTTTATCCACAGAAATTTTCGAAGGCTTGTTTATCTAATCCTTAGACAATGAAATTACCACAATTAATCTTTATAATAAACTATTTCAGTGCATATTTGTGAATGGTTTAGGGAATCATAATTAAAAAAATAAATTTGATGAATGATTATGATTTTCGGAAGCCAGTTATTAGAGTCAATGGTAGTATTACCTGCTTCATTGTCTAACAAGATATATTAGACTAAAACCATGAAAACCAGTAACCTTTAGGAGAAATGTTGAGTTATAAAATATTAGATATATAATTTCTTTTTCCACATGGTATTTCTAGGCAGAAAAAAACAGGGTGGTCCTTTTCACCATGAGGGGGGAAAGGATTCTCATTATCTCGTGCAATCTGTTTTAGATGAGCAGTCTCTCTGAATACCTAAGATTCATGAGGCATTTCAAAGAAGTAGATGACTTCATTATCCAAAATTTAGAGGAAAACAATAATGACTCAAGCGATGAATATACTGGGCTTCATTTTCTGAAATTATCAACTATAATTAACAGAAATTATCCAGAAGAATAGATAGCTGCCTAATGTATAAATGTCCCTATGGGGGCAAGATCTAAAACAATGAATTCGCTTCTTCGGCTAACAATCTATGCATAGATAATTGTAAAATGAAGCAGGGATCATAGTTTTGGCCAAGTATATTTATTCTGTACAAAATGGACTTATCCTCTGCTGATACAGGCAAATTCAATATTGTATTACAAAAATTATGTGAATTTGAATGGAAACAATTTCAATTTGACCTGTTTTCTAATTTCCTGAAAGAAAAAAAATGTAGGTAACCTATAAGATTAAAAGAAAATCTTTATTCTTATTTCAAAAGATGGTCTTTGCCTGAGTCCAGAAGCTGTGTTTGCTGCCCTATACCCCCACGTGAAGTAGGCTTTCTTTTCTGGTCGATAAGGAGTGACATCCAAGAGCATAGAAGATTTAGAGACAGCAAAAGACACAAATTTAACTATTCCTTCCTTGACCTCCTAGCTTCCTGATGATTATCAAGTAAGAGAGCACTGTTAGCTTGTTCTTATAACAAAGAGAACCATTGATAAAGGTCAGTGAAAGAATGAATAAATCCATACTAAAAGAGAAGTAAATGAGAGCACAAAATTAAGATATTATTTAAAAGTAGGAAGGAAGGTAGTAAGAGTCCAAGGGAAACATTGCTATGTGAGTTGTTTTAAAACACCTCCAATGAATCAGAAGATCAAGCTAATTCAGGTGTGACTCTAACCACTTGAGGGCATTTATGAAATAGCTGTTTCATTGCAGATGGAGGATACACATTTGAATTGAAGCTCAATATTCAAAACTAGATGATTAATATATATATATGTGTGTGTGTGTGTGTGTGTGTGTGTGTGTATGTGTGTGTACATATATATATATATTTCACAATATTTCACAATATAAAACAAAGAAGCATCATGTTAGTAAAACTAAATAATAGTGAAAATAAAAATGTGTTTCCAAAGAGTTTTATTTCAGTCAAGAAAAGGGGATGATAATAGCTTCCCAATCAAATCTATATTACAAAATGGTGCTTTCAAAAATTATAGCGGATTCTGTAAAATCTCATGAAATTATCTACTCCAGACTAGTTGAAAAAAAAAAGATAATTAAATCAACAATATTTTTGGTCCTAAAGTGAGTATTTATCACATTACTTGGAGATATATATTTTAATTTACAGAAATCCTAGAAAACTACTTAACTGACCTACTGGTATTTCCAACAGAAAATTCCATTCACAAGCTCAATTCATTTAATTATTATGCACTTAAAATTGAATTAAAGTTTCCTGCCCATTTCTACAACAGTCAAGGGAATTGAGTTTGAAAATAACTTAGCTTGAATTGTGTCTGTGTATATATATGATCTATTGGCTCAAAAATTAGAGCAAGGACAGTTACTTAAACCCAAGATATAAATAATTACCACAAATAATAACATGATATAATGATGTCATTGAGCCACAAAGTTTTGATGACTCAGATCCCATACCATTCATGGGTTGTACTTTAACAGCGGTTCATTTGGAAGCTCAGGAATTAACCCCTTTAGACAGAGCTCTCCCCCTCAACTACCAAAACACACACACACACACACACACACATACACACAAAGATTAATCTTTCCTCAAGTTCCAAACAACAGTTAATAATATTCTGGTCTAATGGTCTAATTTGGTATGAAATGAGATTTTTATCCCGTTTGTTACTTTTTAGGAGTTTTGATCTCTTAACTATTATAAAACTCTGACTGAAATTCTTATGAATTCTTATAATCATCTCTTTACTAACAAAAAACATATGGTTTTCTTAAGAACAAAAATTTTTTATTTAAATTAAACCTCTTTCACTTCAGTGGTGTGTAAGCTATTAATAGTCTAGCTAGGCAAACAAATATACTCATTGATAATAAGTGAAGGTAAACTCCAATACAGACTTCTTAAAATGTCTCATTATTGCCGTTTTAATGAGACATTTCCAATACAGAAAATTTGGAAAATATAGACAAATGTGAAAAAAGTATAGTCCCATTATTCAGAAATAATAATTGTTCACAAATAACCACTGATGACTATTACTTAAATTATTTCATTTCCAATAAATCATTTTGATAATTGTCAACAGTTTCCAACTTTTAGGATAGAAAAGTGAATTCTCCCTCAAGAAAATTTTCCTTTGGTAATAGGCCACTTTGCAATGTTAGTTAATAAGGCATTTGGTTGGTACTTTCCACTGTTACTGGGAAATCTGTTTCAGACTGAGGCACAGAGGGCTCTTTGCAGTTTTGTAAGTCAGCTCTTTGGGTAGTAGCATACCTTTGCAGAGTCAGGAAATATTTGGTCTTTTAAATTCTCATTTGGATTACCCTATGACAAAAATTTATCTATAGTGCAGGGTGTGTGCTCTTATACAAGTATTTAGTCACAAAGAAATTAGGAGATTAAATCATGGCAGGAAAAATATTTCTTCCTGGCAGGGGTCCCCAAACTTTTTACCCAGTGGGCCAGTTCACTGTCCCTCAGACGTTGGAGGGCCACCACATACAGTGCTCCTCTCACTGACCACCAATGAAAGAGGTGCCCCTTCCGGAAGTTTGGGGATGCCTGCTAGGGGCTTATGACCCGCGTGAGGCTGTTGTCCTATATAAACGTTATTTAAAAAGCTGGATGACTTAAATTTTTGGAAATGTATTGTAGATATTATGATTATATGTAGAGATCATGGGACCCATACATCTTCCTAATGGGAAATATTTCCTCTGCAGGAAATGAATGTTTTCATCATCAATCGTTCCAGATTAGGATAGGATATTTAAGGGGAATGGATTTGAGGCAGAAGTCTTCCTCCTCTTTGTATGGCTGGAATGTATTAGGATCCGGACTCTAGATATGAACCTGTCTGGAAATTCCCATTTCTGGAAGTGGAGCTGTATCTGGAGACTTGATAAGATATGCGGTTACATTTGGGCTATAAGTGCTAGGAATCACTATCAACTAGATCAAATTTGTGCTCTATTTCTATTACTCCTGTGCCTTGAGGAAAGTATGGAAGGGCATTAGGCAGAAAAGAGTCCCCACTCGAGGACTGGAGCATTAGTGTTGGCCACAATAATCATTAGCGGGCAGCCAGTGGCTGTGAAGTGGAAAACTCACAAGGTTCATTAGCAACAAGGTCAAGACATGAAGGCCAGAACAAAGGCAAGAGAGGAACCTGGTACAAAGCACGGAGAGACCTACTTGTGAGCAACTCTCAGCGATAACTGAGAGAATCGTAATGGCCCTGCTTTCTGGCAGGTTGACTGTTTATAGAAATAACATAGAATCACATCTAGAGACCAGGCTGGTGAGGCTAATGGCATATGGGAACATATATGTGCATGTACATCATATCTGCTTCCCGTTTTGTATTCTGAGTTTACTTTCACCTTACTCCTATAAAGTGAGCATCTGTATAATGTAACTGAATTGTCATTGAATATATAGTTTTATTAGTTGCATAATGTTCCTCTGTCTGAATACATTTTAAGCATTTCCCTTTATTACAGACTTAAGTTATTTTTCTTGTCAGTAATTTGGCCATGCATATTTTTGTATATAAATATTTTTCCACATCTGTAACAATTTTTTAACTGAATCAAAAAGTGATGACTCTGCCTAAAGGAGTAGTCTAAGTCTACATCTAAGACAGGAAATACTGATGTCCAAGGAGAAGAAACAAAAATGTGGCTATCCATTCAAGGCCTGAATGGGAATCTTGGGCATCAAGGCAATTTATTATTCTCTCATAGCATGAAGTGTTCTCTGATTTCCGTTCCTCACTTCCGGTCTGCTGCACTGTCCTGAATTTCTCTGCTGAGCCACTTTAGTTGCTTACTTGAAATTCTTGCTTCCCACAAACTCAGTTTTTTTATTTATTCATTTTTTTTATTCTTTATTTATTTATTCATTTTAGAGAGGAGAGAGAGAGAGACAGAGAGAGACAGAGAGGAGAGAGAGATAGGGGGGAGGAGCTGGAAGCATCAACTCCCATATGTGCCTTGACCAGGCAAGCCCAGGGTTTCGAACCGGCGACCTCAGCATTTCCAGGTCGACGCTTTATCCACTGCGCCACCACAGGTCAGGCACAAACTCAGTTTTAAATGTTTCCCTCCTCCATGAACCAACCAAACCCCCAAATTAAGACCAAGCTTCTTCTCCCTCCATCTAACTATAATAATTTCCAAATTATTTACTCAAATCACACATTGAAATATTCCATTGGTATACCAAGCACACAGTACTGATTTCTTACGGGTTCACCACCAGTCCAATCATGTGTGTGCAGAGAAGGATGTGGTTTGTATTTTACAAGGCTAATCCTACCAGTTATTCTGCCTCATTCTGGTTCTCGAAAGGCAAAATTATGTAACAACTGAAATTGGATAGAATGTTTAAAATATTATGTTTTTGAATATAAATACATGGTATTAGTCTATTTGTTTGAATCTATGAAAAAAAATTTACAAATATTTGCTGGAAGCTATGTATATTGCATTTTAGGGCTATTCCTAGATTTATTTTCCTGTTAGAGTAGATTTGTATCTTTTCATGATTATTAGTTATTACTAGTATAGAAAAAAATATTTTTTGTTTTTTCATTTTCTTAAATTTCTTTATTCCTATTATTAGAATTTTTTCATTCTACCAGATTTTATGGGTGAAAAAACACATTATCTCCACATAATGATAATCACATGACTCTTTTTCAATGATTTTGTTTCCATTCTTGCTTCTGATCTGAGATCAAAAATTGAATAAGTAACTGGCTACATGAATATCAACTTAGTGTTTATTAAGCAAACTGATCTTCAAGAGCTGTTCCACCACCCTGTTACCCACAAGCATTTATTTCTCATTTAATGATATAACTATCCATATCAAAGTTTAGGCCAAAATCACAGACATTACCCTTAGGTCCTCCCTGATTCTTCATCTTTTACTACGAATCCATCTATTAGTTATCCCCTTAAATATATCCCCATTGAACCATTCTCATCCTATTTACTCTTACCATTCTACCCCAAGGAACTGTTATTTCTCACTTGAATTAGTGTAATGACCTCCTCAATGGCTTCCCTCTCTTTCCAACCTCCTTTGCCTACAATCAAACAAAGCAGCCATGTAAGATATATACCAGATCAAGACACACTCTTGCTTAACATCATCAAAAGTCAACTCACTAAAATAAGAATTTTCCACAATGGAGCTAAGAAAATAATTCTGATTGATACCCTCTGAGTGGTGAAGCTATGAGTTGTGAAGCACCAGAGCTGTTCTGTGTAGGAAACAGGTCTTAAAAGACAAGATTCCTCAGTCCATGAAGAAAATTCCAGTATCACCTCAGTGTCCTCATCTTCGATGTTCCTGGTGCCAGATGTGCCTCTTCTCTCACATCATTTGACTACTTAGACTAATATAATCTTCCTTTCTGCCTGAGCTATTCTGAGTCAGGTTTATCTCACTTGCATGAAATCTCAACTTCTCCAATTAATGCATACTGTTCTGGGATAAATTTTAAAATCAAACAAAGCCATTTCCTTTTCTCATGCTGGGTAAAGTCTAATACATATTCAGTTTTCTTTAAGTCATAATAAAACCTATTTGGATAATACATGTAAGACATACATCTAATAGTGTTTTTATTTCTTGTGCTGGTTCTTTTACCAGGATCAGCCCCAGCACTGCTCATGCTCCAGCACCTACTGACAGGGTAGCATATCTGTAGCAGCAGCAATGAAAATAGCCAACAAATGAAAGCATTGGGCCTAGGTTCTCTAGGCCCAGCAGCAGGTCAACTAACCATGTGATCACAATAATGACAGATGTCAGGGGTAATATATACTTGGATGAGCATAGGAAGAACAAGACCAGTCTGGAATTGAGGTAGACAACAAGAGGGAATAAAACCCAAACCAGAGAGCTCAGGGATTGATCAGAGAAGACAGGTCTAGACTGGAGACTCAATTTCAACCACAGTAAAGGTAATAATATGTACATCATTAAAAATAGTCTTAATATCATTTTATAGACATTAACACTTATACAAAGGTACATCCACTAGATAGTCTTTATAAATGTTAAGAGTATTAAATACCAACATTTAATCATTATTAGTAAGACTCCTAATCCTGGACTTATAGAATTAGGATGGCTTGACTGATGCAAAACAGCCTAGGTTGTAATTATTGTGTTCTTTGATGTTCCGTTCATAAAGTAATTCTGTAAGGCTGTTCATCTGATCCTTGGGCCTAAACGACAATGAAAAGGATTTAGGCTAATGATGAAGAGATCTTTTTTGTCAGTTTAAGTTATTACACACAAAATTAAGTTATAGAAGAGATTACTGAATCATTTTTCTCTCAAAGACTAAAAGAATGCATAGATTTCCATCTTACTGGGATGACTTAATAATAGCAGCTTTTATTGGATGCATATGGGGGACTGAATAACTGCCAAATTCCTTCAAATTCAATGATTCAAAGCCTACACAATTTGAAAAGGACTCCGAATGATGTGACAGAATTCTTCACAGGTACCAGAAGTCTACATCTGAAATCTACCCGAGTACTAGTGCTCATTATTCGGTATTTTTATTTCTAACTCAAAACTTCATTTGTGGTGAAAAAAAAAGGAAGCAGAAAACAAAAAAAAAAAAGAAGAAGAAGAAGAAGAAGAAGAAGAAAAAATAAAGTAAAATTTATTAAGTTTTTTAATCTACCTCCTTGGAACCATACAGAACCAGAATCAGAAGTAGTCTTTTATGAGCACAAAAACTACAAATATAATATAGGCTTCTCTAATTCTGCTAGTGGGGGGCTATCATTCACTATATCCTTCTACATAAAACACTATCATTGTGGCACAATTTTACTTGGCATTAAATAACAGGCAATAATTTTGTTATTTGGGGAGAAAGATAAGGAACTGTAAGTATATGCCAAAATAAAATATTTCATTCTGACACTACATCATGGAAACTTAATGATTTCAGGTTAAATGACAGAGACCTGACTTGAATAAAGTCCCCTAACAAAGACTACTCAAACATTTTTTAAGATGTCATTTAAATAAAAGATTGCTATAAATACTTAACTTGAACATTTATAACAAGTCTATGTGCTCTTTAAGAATGGAAATTGGGAAAATCATTTTATGAGTTTGTGGAGAATATTAGATTTTTCTACCAATAATTATTGTTTTTTCACACCTGGGTTTTTTTAATAAATTGATTGCTTAAAACATTATTCTTAAAGAAATTTCATATCTATAATTGAACTTTTGATCTTACCACTTTAGTGTTTGGATGAGGAGAAAGATAAAATCTAAGTTTAGTAATACCAATGAAGAGAATGCTTTAAACCTGGAATTGCTTTGAGACTACATATTAAGTTTGGCCACAGAGACAATATAAATGCAAAGACATAAACTGGAAGAAAAAAGGATTTCTAAGAAAAATGATGTCAGGTTTTCAGTGAAGTTACACAATGAATTACAAAAGATATATTTTTTGGGGGAAAAAAAGCGAAAAGGAAGGAAGGAAAGAAGGAAGGAAGGAAGGAAGGAAGGAAGGAAGGAAGGAAGGAAGGAAGGAAGGAAGGAAGGAAGGGGAAAGAAAAAGAGAAAGAAAGAAAAATAAAGAGAATAAGAGGGAGGGAGGGAGGGAGGGAGGGAGGGAGGGAGGGAGGGAGGGAGAGAGAGGGAGGGAAGGAGAGTAGGAAGGAGGGAGGGAGAGAGAGAGGAAGAAAGGAAGGAGGGAAGGAAGGAGGAAGGAAGGGAAGGAGGGAAGGGAAGGAGGGAGGGAGGGAAGGGAGAGAGGGAGGGAGGGAGGGGAGGGAGAGAGGGAGGGAGGGAGGGAGGAGAGGGAGGGAGGAAGGGGAGGGTGAAAGGGAGGGGAGGGAGGGAGGGAGGAAGGGGAGGGAGGGAGGGGAGGGAGAGAGGGAGGGAGGGAGGAAAGGGAGGAAGGGAGGGAGGGAAGGAAGGAAGGAAGGAAGGAAGGAAGGAAGGAAGGAAGGAAGGAAGGAAGGAGAAAGGAAAAAATTAAGGAAAAAAGACAGTTCTGATGCATCTTAAATCACTGAAGTTTTAGGCAAACAAATATAATGTGTTTAGCATCATTAATATATTTATATATGTGTTGTCAAAGACGATTTCTTAGAAGTAAACAAATGACCTATACATCTTTACACCAAGCTGCCTGTGAACATGAAATTGTAGGGAGAATTCATAAAGCACCACAGAGTAAAAGGTGCCTCGCTCTGATTCAGTGTCTGCTGTCATTCTCACAAGGATACATACCCAATCACAGCAAAATATGAGTGATTCTGGAAGGATATTGAAGAGACGTTGAGCATATACACACAGCTATATAAATCCACTCTTGTCCCTAGATAATTTGGATATAAACCATGTTATTACAACACAATGTAGCTACTCTTGGTACCATAAAGACAATAAACATCAAAAAGACACTTTGAATGGTTCTATGAAGTCATAATAAAAATGACTTTCATATCGAAAATGCTCAAGCGCTGTTTTCAAAGATTAATTCACTTGAAATTGATTTGTTTAAAATAATTTCCAACTCCTGTACCTTGGCATGCTTAATTCTTGATCATTAAGCAATGAACCCTTTTGATGTTAGACCACATAATCACATTAGCGAAACTGAAATATACAGCAAAGACTTTTATTTAAAAATTGTATCTATCAAAAGAAGAAGAAAATTAAAAGCATCTCTACCCAATCACTGAAAATAATATTCTCAGTAATTTCCTGGGTTAAAGTGCCTGCAACTAAAATATGTCTATACCAATATTGAAAATGAAGCATTCCATTACCACTAGCTGCTAATACAGACAGAAGGTTATTATGTAAGAGAAATCAGTTATTATAAATAGAGTTGATACAGCTTTGTGGAATGTTATCTGAATTTTGTAACAGTAGCCAAAAACAGAACTAGGTCAGGCCAGTGGAGGTGTCTTTCTTTTGCCACCTCACTGTGGAACTTTTTGGGAAAGTCGCATAAAGCTTTGTAAGCCTCAGTTTCTTCATTGTAAAAATGGCAGATAAAATCTACTATTTAAGGGTACAAACTTGGAACTAGCAGATAATAAGACCTAGGGATCTCATGTACAGAAAAATGATTATAGACAACAATACTGAATTGTAAAACTTTAAAGCTGGTAAGAAATTAGATCTTGATTGTGCCCCGCCCCCTGGAATAGGAAATGATCATTATAGGACATGATAGAAGAGTCAGCTAACACTGTGGTGGTAAGCATATGTATGCATCAAATCATCTTCAACTTGCACAGTATTATAGGTCAATTATTATTCAATAAAAAGAAAAGAAAAACCATGGGAGATAATCATGCCTCCATTTTAGGTTTGGTATAGAAATGAAAGACAATAATGTATATTATTGCCTCAATAAAATTTTTATATTTTATTATTATTATGAATAAATTTTTTCTGTCACATAGGAAAGGTAATAGAATTTCATTGGTCTTTTCACATATGAAATAAGTAAGAACTAAAATGCAAAGTTCCATAGAGAACTTCATAGTTTCTTTCTTCAAGAGTTCAATAATCTAAAGGCAAAACTATCTTAAAGAAAGGGGAGGAGAGGTGAGGAGGGAGAAAAGAAAAAACCTAGGTGAAGAAAGAAATATTTACCAAGAATCTGTGCAGCCTTCATGTCAGGCACTCATACATTTCCTCATTTGATCCTTGGATGCAATCTGGTGAATGAAATATTCATTTCATGCATAAGGAGCCTTAAAGAAGTTCCAAGATTTTTAACCCCTTTTTCTATCTCATAATGCTTTTATGAAAAAAACAACAACTGTAAGTATGTAATATTAATAGAAATAATAAGGACTATACCAAAGAAATTTTTGAAATCCACAAGTCTTATATTTAATACCAGGAATAAATCCATCCCTCAAAATACTCATAATTCAATAAACATTAAGGTTCTTGTCTAAATAATTAACTTTCAGATAAGATTGTAAAGAGAAATTCAATTTGTACAAGCACTGCCTTCCATCAAGAGATGAGGTTAACAACAACAAGAAGGCAGAAAGGCATAGTGAACAGTGTTATTTTCACACAGTGTGCTCCGTAGATCACGTGCTGGACTCTTCATAGTGAACGGTGTTACTTTCACACAGTGTGCTCCGTAGATCACATGCTAGACTCTTCACAGTGAACGGTGTTACTGTCACACAGTGTGCTCCGTAGATCACATGCTAGACTCTTCACAGTGAACGGTGTTACTGTCACACAGTGTGCTCCACAGATCACGTGCTGGACTCCTCACAGTGAACAGGTGTTACTGTCACGCAGTGTGCTCCACAGATCACGTGCTGGACTCTTCACAGTGAACAGGTGTTACTGTCACACAGTGTGCTCCACAGATCACGTGCTGGACTCTTCACAGTGAACGGTGTTACTGTCACACAGTGTGCTCCACAGATCACGTGCTGGACTCTTCACAGTGAACAGGTGTTACTTTCACACAGTGTGCTCCACAGATCACGTGCTGGACTCTTCACAGTGAACAGCGTTATTGTCACACAGTGAGCTCCACAGATCACGTGCTGGACTCTTCACAGTGAACGGTGTTATTGTCACACAGTGTGCTCCACAGATCACGTGCTGCACTCTTCACAGTGAACGGTGTTACTTTCACACAGTGAGCTCCACAGATCACGTGCTGGACTCTTCACAGTGAACGGTGTTACTTTCACACAGTGAGCTCCACAGATCATGTGCTGGACTCTTCATAGTGAACGGTGTTACTTTCACACAGTGTGCTCCACAGATCACGTGCTGGACTCTTCACAGTGAACGGTGTTATTGTCACACAGTGTGCTCCACAGATCACGTGCTGCACTCTTCACAGTGAACGGTGTTACTTTCACACAGTGAGCTCCACAGATCATGTGCTGGACTCTTCATAGTGAACGGTGTTATTTTCACGCAGTGTGCTCCACAGATCACATGCTGGACTCTTCACAGTGAACGGTGTTACTTTCACACAGTGAGCTCCACAGATCATGTGCTGGACTCTTCATAGTGAACGGTGTTATTTTCACGCAGTGTGCTCCACAGATCACGTGCTGGACACTTGCGGTAACCTACTGGGATAGATCTGCCAAAAATTAGTCCAGTTTCAGCTTTCAGGACATCTACTGTGACAGCATACTTAATTTTATACTTGGAAGTTTGTGCTATTTTTTTTTTCAGAAGAACCCTCCCAAAATTTTATTAAGTTCTATAAAAATTTGAAGTTTCCCCCCTCTTTCTGCCTATCCAGTTGCAGGTCCCTGGGTCCTATGTCAGATTTATTAAATCTCTGGGAGTAGAGGATAAAATATCTTAATTTTTAATAGCTTACCCCAGGTGACTTTATGTAAACATCACGTTTTAAAAATCAATGTCCCAGAGACATAATATGAATGAACAAATACTATACATTATGTTTATTCATCTCAATACACACTCTGCTATTCACTTTACAGCTATTCACTTACAGACCTGCTTTCATCTGTATGTCACTGTGTTGGCTGGTACATATATTTGAATATGAATTTGTCTTTTGTAGTTGGTTTAATTACCAACCTCCCAAATATATCTACCCAGAACCTGTGAATGTGATCTTATTAGGAAAAAAGATCTTTACAGATATAGTTAAAAATTTTAAAACGAGATCTTCCTAGAATACCAGGGTGGGTCTTAACTCCAATGACAGGTGTCTGTATGAGACAGAAGAGAAGGCACAAACAGAGAGTAAAGAAAGTCCATGTGAAGACAAGGCAGGTAGCCGCAGGAATGCTGAGAGGCACTAGAGGCTGGGACTTTCTCCAAAGACTCCAAAGGGACTACTGTGGGCCTCCTAATAACTTGATATTGTATCTCAGACCTCCAGAACTGTGATAAAAATTTCTAGGAACAAAACTACGTTAGAGGCCTGACCTGTGGTAGTGCAGCAGATAAAGCATCAACCTGGATTGCTGAGGTCGCCAGTTTAAAACCCTACACTTAAGCCCCTGGCAATGGGCAAGGAAGCACCTGATTGGTGGTGCTGCTCTTATATCAGTCAGTGGCAAAGCAGGTGTTCAGCCCTAGCTCATCCTAGCTTGATGCCTGTATTGGTGGCCAGAGCTGTTTCATGCCTAGGGCACATAAAATAAAAAAAAATGTGAAAAAATAAAAAATTTTTTAAAAAACCCCTACACTTTGTCTAAATAATTAACTTTCAGATAAGACTGACCAAACATAAACACAAACATAGACATGCATGCACATACACACATATCTTTAAAATCTATAAGTATAATAGGTACAAAATGTTCACAAAAATTCACTATGTACTGCCCTGGCCGGTTGGCTCAGTAGTAGAGCGTCGGCCTGGTGTGCAGAAGTCCCAGGTTCAATTCCCGGCCAGGGCACACAGGAGAGGTGCCCATCTGCTTCTCCACCCCTCCCCCTCTCCTTCCTCTCTGTCTATCTCTTCTCCTCCCGCAGCCGAGGCTCCATTGGAGCAAAGATGGTCCGGGCGCTGGGGATGGCTCCTCGGCCTCTGCCCCAGGTGCTAGAGTGGCTCTGGTTGCAACAGAGCGATGCCCCGGAGGGGCAGAGCATCGGCCCCTGGTGGGCAGAGCGTCGCCCCCTGGTGGGCGTGCCGGGTGGATCCCGGTCGGGCACATGCGGGAGTCTGTCTGACTGTCTCTCCCCGTTTCCAGCTTCAGAAAAATACAGAAAAAAAAAATTCACTATGTATTAGGCTATAAAAATATAAAATAATTTCTAAAAAGAAAAAAAGAAAAAAAAACTTTCTAAACTTGAACTTCAATGTAATAAAACTAGAAATCGATAAATAATAAAAAAGACTCCCCAGTAGAACTACTTACTAAAAATAAATAAATAATAATGAATAAATTATCAACTGTTTTAAATGGAAGAGAGTAAGAGTATTATGGGATGTAGCCAAAATTATATTCACTTAAGTGCATTTGTATAGACTTAAGTGCATTTAATGGGGGAAATAGAGATTTAAATGATATCTTGTGTGAGTTGAGACCTGGCTTCAAAATATATGAGGTGAATATTTATATGAATAGATAAGTAATGAAATGTTAAATGACCTAACCAGAGCTCCTTTATATAGTCCTTGATAAAGACCATTGTGTTGGGTGCCTATAAACCTTGATTTGTAGACCTCTTACTAATAAGTTAGGTTCATATAACCTTAAAAGTGTTACCTTCGCTATACTTCAGATTTTATATATGTAAAATAGAGGTGTTTAAATAGATTATCTTCAAAGTCCTTTGAGTATGAGTACCTATATTCCATAGCGCCTTCTCAACATCATTATTAATACTTTATAAACGTGTCCTTTGCATGGTTTGATGTTTGTGTTACCCTGTGTTTGTATGTAGTATATGTGTATGTAAGTGCATTTGTTACTGACATTATCAGTGAAGAGATTTAAGGCTACATTTGTCAAAAAGTTAATCACAGGTTAAACTAACTAAAAAATGAAGAAATGTCATTTTTACTGCTTATGGCTCAAAATATCATTGTGATCTGAGTGATCTAACCTGAAAAATGAGAAATGTTCCTCTTAGGATCCATTCCCTGACATGCTTGTTGTCAGTAAGACAAAGTATTCAAATGCATTTTTTATGTCATTTACATATTTCATTTTTCCTGCCTTTCCATCTAATTAGGTAATCTGATTTTCAAGTAGTGCTATTTCTGAATCTAACCAGATCACTCATTTGGTAGAAGTTTGTATTACCTCAAAATGTCTCCCTTAAGCCATGGAGCATAGTAGTATTTTTCCACAACATGGAACACATGCTTCCTGATGATTTTCAACCCACCTCGCGATTTCCAGAACAAACTGGCTCTGGCTAACATATCTTACCTCACAGCCAGAATTAACTTCTTCCTTCCTCGTGATAACCATGCAATTGACCTCATTCTTGATTTTCATGTATTCTCAACTTCCAGCTCAAATATCCCCTGGCATCATCACCACTTCTGTCTTTTCTTTCTTTCCCAGGAAAAGAGAAAAATAAAACCTGAGGAGAATCAACTCTTTCTTGGAAATTACTATGAGAAAAAGATCTTGAGAAATATAAAGTTTTCTAGTCCCAAATGCCAGAAATCACCCCTGCGTTAAAATATAGAATTCCTTTCAACCCTTTTATGGCCATAATATTTGTATTATTACCATTTAAATTCTATATTACACTAAATAAAATAGATATAATAAACAAACGAGTACTTCATTGTGGTGATTCCTATTTTGTTTGATTCTGTCCAACAAAATAACTTAATTTTCATGATATATATCACTCACGTGTATTTATATAATTTTTTCAAGTGTCATCAAGTATGAATAAAAATTTAACTCCATTCAAATCAAACATTAATGGCTATCTTAAAGATATAGAATATTTTTAGTAAAAAACATTTTAGTGAGATGTGAACAATGTTGAATCAACATTTTTTGTTTGTTAATAATTATTTTATGGTATATAATTAATTAATGCTTACTATTTCTATATCTAGCACTGATATTAATTGACCAGCTAATAACAATCAAGAAAAAAAAATAAAAATAATACTATGAAAGCATAAAAGTCATTAGACTATATTAGAAAAATGTTTTAAAATATGTTTTACGGCCTGACCAGGCGGTGGCGCAGTGGATAGAGCGTCGGACTGGGATGCGGAAGTACCCAGGTTCGAGACTCCGAGGTCGCGCGCGGGCTCATCTGGCTTGAGCAAAGAGCTCGCCAGCTTGGACCCAAGGTCGCTGGCTCCAGCAAGGGGTTACTCGGTCTGCTGAAGGCCCACGGTCAAGGCACATGTGAGAAAGCAATCAATGAACAACTAAGAAGTCGCAACGCGCAACGAGAAACTGATGATTGATGCTTCTCATCTCTCTCTGTTCCTGTCTGTCTGTCCCTGTCTATCTCTGCCTCTGTAAAAAAAAAAAAAAAAAAAAAAAATATATATATATATATATATGTTTTACGGAGGACCCGGGTTCGATTCCTGGCCAGGGCACACAGGAGAAGCGCCCATTTGCTTCTCCACCCCTCCGCCGCGCTTTCCTCTCTGGCTCTCTCTTTCCCACCCGCAGCCAAGGCTTCATTGGAGCAAAGATGGCCCGGGTGCTGAGGATGGCTCCTTGGCCTCTGCCCCAGGCGCTAGAGTGGCTCTGGTCGCAACATGGCGACGCCCAGGATGGGCAGAGCGTCGCCCCATGGTGGGCATGCCGGGTGGATCCCGGTGGGGTGCATGCGGGAGTCTGTCTGACTGTCTCTCCCTGTTTCCAGCTTCAGAAAAATTTTAAAAAATAAATAAATAAATAAAATATGTTTTAGTTTTTAATTCAAATCTAAATTAGTTTTGCAAGGATACACAAATAAAAGTTTATGCTACTGGGAATATTTTATTATGAATAGAAAATATAAGCTCCATGTTATTCTTTGTGTTTAAGATAATATTTCTGGAAGTTTCTTACTACATTTATTCATTCAGCAAACATTTATTAAATGACCTACTGAATGTGTTAGGAATCACATTAGACCAGTGAATTTCAAAGCTTTTTAGCAGTGAAACTCTAACTACAGATCAATATTTAAAACAAATAAAACTGGAGCTACTCTAACCCTAAAAGCAGGACATCTGACCAGGAAGAATGTTGGTTGAAACTCTTAAGGTTCCAAGGGACAGAGTTTACAAACCAATAATCGTGGTGTATAAAGACAAGAAGGATCTGATCTTTGCCTTTCACGAAGTATCTAATAAAAAGTAATAATAATATTAATATAGTCCATTAATTTTCTCATTGAATAAATGTATTTAAGTACCTACTATAAATCAAACATTATTCTATATGTAAGCATATAGCAATAAACTAAACAAAGTAATGAAATATTACAATGAGTGAGATAGGCCAAAAACAAGTAAAAGAAGGAATGATAATGTCAAGCATGAATAAGTATGATAAAAAAAAATTAAAGGAGGTGCCTGACCAGGTGGTGGCACAGTGGATAGAGTATTGGACTGGGACGCAGAGGACCCAGTTCAAAACCCTGAGGTTGCCAGCTTGAGTGAGGGCTCATCCAGCTTGAGCGAGGGCTCACCAGATTAAGCATAGGGTCACTGGCTTGAGTGTGGGATCATAGACATGAACCCATGACCACTGGCTTAAAGCCCAAGGTTTCTGGCTTGAGCAAGGGGTACCTGGGTCAAGGCACATATGAGAAAGCAATCAATGAACCACTAAGGAAATTAAGGAGTTGCAACAAAGAATTGATGCTTCTCATCTCTCTCCTTCCCTGTCTGTCTGTCCCTATCTGTCCTTCTCGCTGTCTCTGTCTCTGTCTCTGCCACACACACACAAAAAATTATTTTGTCAAACCAGTTTATTAAGAATGCTTCCCACCCTGACATCTATGTCCTTGGCCTGCCTTTTGTAAGTATCCTGTTAAGCCAGTTTAACAAGGATCCTTCTACCCTTAATATCTAATCAAATTCTTCTTAGTAATTTTTTCATCCATTGACTCCTTGCTCTTTTCATTGGCTATAAAACCCCAACTATCTTTGTTATATTTAGAGTTGAGTTTAATCTCTCTATCCTCTTCCAATAGTCTTAAATAAAATTGTCCTTCCTATTTTTAGCAAGTGTCTGCAGAATTATTTTTTTATTACAATCATATGCTGTACACTCTCTTACCTATGAAATGTGATAAAAGAGCAATTAAGTTGTAAGTCCATTAAACTCAATAGAAATGCAGCATAACACAGTAGTTAAGGGCAAGGCCAGACTCTCTCTCAGTCTGGATGAGGCTCTGACACTTTCTGCACTGGCGATGTTAGGAAAGTTGCCTACATTCTCTGCTTTGCTAGCCTCATCTGTATATATAATTACAATAGTATTTACTACAAAGCTATTTTTGTGTGTGTGAAAATTCCATGTAAGCAGAACATAGAAAGGTCTTTAAAATTGCTATTTATTTTTAAGCTCTTATTGAATATTGTTATATGTTAAGTGGAGCAAATCCTAATTACCCTATTTACTCTGCAAACCATCCTCTACTCCCAGCTCCTCCAAGTTCCCATTATTCTGCTGTATATTTTTCAGTATCACTTATCACCTACATCAGTGGTCCCCAACCCGTGGGCCGCAACTGGTACCGGTCTGTGGGCCATTTGGTAGCGGTCCCCAGAGAAAGAATAAATAACTTACATTATTTCCATTTTATTTATATTTAAATCTGAACAATGTTTTATTTTTAAAAAATGACCAGATTCCCTCTGGTACATCCGTCTAAGACTTACTCTTGACGCTTGTCTTGGTCACATGATATGTTGCCGCTAAAATTAAACCCATAAACTAGCAAAATGAGTGAAAAACAAAATTCCATCAAAAGTTTTTTTGCGAAGTGGAAAAGGGCCAGTGAGGAGACAGAAGAAGAACCTACGACCTCGAAGAAAAAGGCTTCATTTAACAGACAATACCAGGAGTCCTACGTGAAGTATGAATTTATCGCAACTGGTGATTCTCACGCACCAAGATCACTCTGCATAATATGTGGCGACAAGCTAAGTAATGAGGCAAATGAAGTCTTCAAAACTGCTTCACCATTTGGAGACCAAGCACCCTACTTTAAAAGACAAGCCTTCTGGAGGACTCTTCAACCAAGGAACACTGAAGAAGCCACACTGAGACTGGTGGAAAAAGCGGAAATGCAGAAACGCGGAAACGCAGGGAGGGCTGCCCAGCTCCTCGGAGCAAACGGCAGCAGGGAGAGACTCGCGTGGTGGGAAGTGAGTTTAGCGGAGGGGAAAGGGTCCTGAGCCCCAGGAACAAAGCCCTAGCCTGCAGCCCCAGAGCCCAGAAGAGGCGTAAGGACAGTATTTAGCTGGAAACAAGTCAGGATACTGTTTGTGAGAGAGTCTGATTTCTCAGACCAAGGATCCTTCTTAAAGGGACCGCGCAGAACATCTCTCTAAAAAACAATCACCTGGGGCTCCTGGGGACGGGGGGGGGGGGAGAGGAGAGGACCACAGTAACAGGAAGAGAGTGTAATCTAGGAAGCATAGGGAGAAACATTTTGGGAGATAGCCACCCTGATCCCTGGGACGAGTCAATCCCCAAAGCTGAAGTGAATATTTCCTCTAGAAACAGCAATACCAGCAAAGGGAAGCAGGCGAGCAGCCAAACAAGCTCCCCGCGGCATTCAGAGCAGAGTCGCATAGAAGGAGGGAGCTTTCGGGTCTACAACAGTGAGTCTTAGGGTCCGAGCTGCAACGCCCCCACCCACGCGGCTGAGGGCGCACGGGAGAGCGGGGTGGCAGCAGTAGACAAAAGCGCGATTCTGCTGGCAAAGGGCGGAAGCCGGCTGGCCACCACTGGGCTCAGGTGTGAGCTCAATCTTACCCGACTGGGGAGAAGGGGGCATGAAAAAGTGGTCAAGCTCAGCTGCCGGCAGCCTGTAATCCAGCCTCCGGGAGAAGGGGGGAAACCCTGGAAAGGGTGGAGACCAGCCCCGGAGCAAGGGCAGAGGAGCACAGCCCTGCCCCGCCCGTGCAACCCAGGCTTGCGGTCTGACTTGGTGGCCAGCTCCTCCCACAGGGGTGGAGCCAAAAGCCCAGAAGAGGCGGAGTTCTGCTACGGAGCTGAGCTTGGGCACGCAGCCCTGCCCGGTGGTAGAGCCAAGGCTAGCAGCTGTACCTTGAGTGGGATCCTCCTGCAAGGGCAGGGCAAAAGCTCAGAAACAAGCGGAGACCCACAGCTGAGCCCTCTGGACTGAGCATAACGTCACACACGGGGGCGGGACAAAGGCCAAGGCCACCAACCCTTGTGCACCTGAGCACGTGATCACAGCCACTCCCGTGAAGAGAAAATGCGGAGACAGAGAAATACAACACAAATAAACCAAGAGAAATCCCCAGAAAAGGACCTAAGTGAATCAGATATAACCAAATTACCAGATGCAGAGTTTAAAATAACGATTGTTAGCATGCTCAAAGATATTAGAACAACAATAGATGGCCATTACAACAACCTAAATAAAGAGATAACAAATATAAAAAAGGACATTGAAATAATAAAAAAGAATCAGTCAGAAATAAAAAATACAATATCTGAAATAAAGAATACAATGGAAGGAATTAAAAGCAGGATGGATGAAGCAGAGAATCGAATCAGTGAGTTAGAGGACACAATAAATAAAGGCACAGAAGCAGAGCAGAAAAAAGAAAAGAGACTCAAAAAGTCTGAGGAAACTCTAAGAGAGCTCTATGACAACATGAAGAGAAATAACATCCGCATCATAGGGGTTCCTGAAGAAGAAGAGAAAGAACAAGGAATAGAGACTTTGTTCAAACATATTATAGCGGAAAACTTCCTCCAATTAAGGCAGGAAAACATTTCACATGTTCAGGAAGCACAGAGAACTCCATTAAGGAGAAACCCAAAGAAACCAACACCAAGACACATCATAATTAAAATACCAAAGCTAAATGATAAAGAGAAAATATTAAAAGCTGCTAGAGAAAAAAAGACTATCACCTACAAAGGAGCCCCCATAAGGATGACTTCTGACTTCTCAACAGAAACACTTGAGGCCAGAAGGGAATGGCAAGAAATATTCAAAGGAATGCAGAACAAGAACCTACAACCAAGACTACTTTATCCAGCAAGGCTATCATTTAAAATTGAAAAAGAAATAAAAAGCTTTACAGACAAAAAAAAAAAACTCAAGGATTTCACAGCAACCAAACCAAGGCTGCAAGAAATGCTAAGGGACCTGTTGTAAACAGATCAAAGGAAAAAAAGAATATAGCAAAAGAGAAAAACAGTTTTAAAGAAAAAAAAATGGCAATAAACAATTACATATCAATAATAACCTTAAATGTTAATGGATTAAATGATTCGATCAAGAGACATAGGCTAGCTGCGTGGATAAGAAAACAGGACCCATACATATGCTGTCTACAAGAGACACACCTTAAATCAAAAGATGCACATAGACTGAAGATAAAAGGATAGAAAAAAAATATTTCATGCAAATGGAAATGAAAAAAAAGCTGGGGTAGCAATCTTTATATCAAACAAAATGGACTTTAAAACCAAGACCATAGTTAGAGATAAAGAAGGTCACTACATAATGATAAAGGGAGAAATCGAAAAGGAAGATATAACCCTTATAAATATCTACGCACCCAATATAGGAGCACCTAAATATATAAAGCAGACTTTGATGGACTTAAAGGGCGAGATCAACAGCAATACTATAATGTAGGGGATTTCAATACCCCATTAACATCATTAGATAGATCCTCAAGAAAGAAAATTAACAAAGAAACAGCAGACTTAAAGGACATATTAGATCAACTCGATTTAATAGATATCTTCAGAACTTTTCACCCTAAAACAGCAGAATATATATTCTTTTCAAGCGCTCATGGTACATTCTCTAGAATAGACCACATGTTAGGGCACAAAAGCGGGCTCAACAAATTTAAGAAGATTGAAATCATATCGAGCACTTTCTCTGACCACAATGGCATTAAACTAGAAATCAACCACAATAGAAAAATTGAAAAACATTCAAACACTTGGAAACTAAATAGCACGTTATTAAATAATGAATGGGTTAACATTGAGATCAAAGAAGAAATTTAAAAATTCATAGAAACAAATGATAATGAGCATACATCAATTCAAAATTTATGGGACACAGCAAAAGCAGTCCTGAGAGGGAAGTTTATAGCATTACAGGCATACCTCAAGAAGCTAGAAAAAGCTCAAATAAACAACTTAACCCAGCATCTAAAAGAACTAGAAAAAGAACAGCAAGTAAAGCCCAGAGCTAGTATAAGGAAGAAATTATAAAGATCAGAGCAGAAATAAATGACATAGAGGCTAAAGAAACAATACAGAGGATCAATGAAACCAGGAGCTGGTTCTTTGAAAAGGTAAAAAAGATCGATGAACCTTTAACGAGACTCACCAAGAAAAAAAGAGAGAGGACTCAAATAAATAAAATTAGAAACGAGAGTGGAGAAATAACAACTGACACAACAGAAATAAAAAATATTGTAAGAAAATACTATGAAGAACTGTATGCCAAAAAACTAGATGAAATGGACAAATTCCTTGAATCATATAATCTTCCAAAAATCAATCTGGAAGAATCAGAAAACCTAAACAGACCAATTACAACAAATGAGATTGAAACAGCTATCAAAAAACTCCCAAAAAAGAAAAGTCCTGGGCCTGATGGCTTCACAAGTGAATTCAACCAAATATTCAAAGAAGAACTAACTCCTATCCTTCTCAAGCTATTTCAAAAAATTCAAGAGGAAGAAAGACTTCCAAACTCCTTTTAGGAGGTGAGCATAATTCTGATTCCAAAACCAGGCAAAGACAACACAAAAAAAGAAAATTATAGGCCAATATCCCTGATGAACTTAGATGCAAAAATCCTCAACAAAATATTAGCAAACCGGATCCAGCAATATATGGAAAAAATCATACACCATGATCAAGTAGGATTTATTCTTGGAAGGCAAGGCTGGTACAATATTCACAAATCAATCAATGTGATTCATCACATAAACCAAAGAAAGGAGAAAAACCACATGATAATTTCAATAGATGCAGAAAAAGCATTTGATAAAGTCCAGCACCCATTCATGATCAAAACTCTCAGCAAAGTGGGAATACAGGGAACATACCTCAACATGATAAAGGCCGTCTATGACAAACCCACAGCCAACATCATACTCAATGGGCAAAAATTAAAAGCAATCCCTTTAAGATCAGGAACCAGGCAGGGGTGCCCTCTTTCACTACTCTTATTCAACATAGTCCTGGAAGTCCTAGCCACAGCAAACACACAAGAAAAGGAAATAAAAGGCATCCAAATTGGAAAAGAAGAAGTAAAACTATCATTATTTGCAGATGACATGATATTGTATATAGAAAACCCTAAAGTCTCAGTCAAAAAACTACTAGACCTGATAAATGAGTTCAGCAAGGTGGCAGGATATAAAATCAATACTCAGAAATCAGAGGCATTTTTATACACTAATAATGAACTGTCAGAAAGAGAAATCAAGGAATCAATCCCCTTTACCATTGCAACAAAAAAAATAAAGTACCTAGGAATAAATCTAACCAAGGAGATTAAAGACTTGTACTCAGAAAATTATAAAACATTTATAAAATAAATCAGGGAAGATACGAATAAGTGGAGGCATATACCGTGCTCATGGTTAGGAAGAATAAACATCATTAAAAGGTCTATATTACCCAAAGCAATTTATAAATTCAATGCAATACCGATTAAAATACCAATGACTTACTTCAAAGACATAGAACACATATTCCAAAAATTTCTATGGAACCAGAAAAGAACACGAATAGCCTCAGCAATCTTGAAAAGGAAGAAAAAAGCGGGAGGTATCACACTTCCAGATATCCAGTTATATTATAAGGCCATTGTACTCAAAACAGCATGGTACTGGCATAAGAACAGGCATATAGATCAATGGAACAGAACAGAGAACCCAGAAATAAACCCACAGCTCTATGGACAACTGATATTTGACAAAGGAGGTAAGACAATACAATGGAGTAAAGACAGCCTCTTCAACAAATGGTGTTGAGAAAATTGGACAGCTACCTGCAAAAAAATGAAACTAGACCACCAACTTACACCACTCACAAAAATAAACTCAAAATGGATAAAAGACTTGAATGTAAGCCGTGAAACCATAAGCATCTTAGAAGAAAACATAGGCAGTAAGCTCTCTGACATCTCTCGCAGCAATATATTTGCTGATTTGTCTCCACAGGCAAGTGAAATAAAAGACAGGATAAACAAATGGGACTTTATCAAACTAAAAAGCTTCTGTACAGCTAAAGACAATAAGAATAGAATAAGAAGACAAACTACACAATGGGAGAATATATTTGACACTGCGTCTGATAAGGGGTTAATAACCAAAATTTTTAAAGAACTTGTAAAACTTAATACCAGGAAGACAAACAATTCAATCCAAAAATAGGCAAAAGAAATGAATAGACACTTCTCCAAAGAGGACACACAGATGGCCAATAGGCATATGAAAAAATGTTCAACATCACTAATGATTAGAGAAATGCAAATTAAAACCACAATGAGATATCACCTCACACCAGTCAGAATGGCGCTCATCAATAAAACAACACAGAATAAGTGCTGGCAATGATGTGGAGAAAAGGGAACCCTCCTGCACTGCTGGTAGGAATGCAGAATGGTGCAGCCACTGTGGAAAACAGTATGGAGATTCCTCAAGAAATTAAAAATCGAACTGCCTTTTGACCCAGCTATACCACTGTTAGGAATATACCCCAAGAACACCATAGCACTGTTTGAAAAGAAGAAATGCACCCCCATGTTTATGGCAGCATTGTTCACAATAGCAAAGATTTGGAAACAGCCCAAGTGTCCATCAGAGGATGAGTGGATTAAAAAGCTTTGGTATATATATACTATGGAATACTACTCAGCCATAAAAAATGATGACATAAGATCTTTTACAACAACATGGATGGGCCTTGATAACATTATACTGAGTGAAAGAAGTAAATCAGAAAAAACTAAGAAGCATATGATTCCATACATAGGTGGGACATAAAGATGAAACTCAGAGACATGAACAACAGTGTTGGGGTTACAGGGTGGGGGGAGGAGAGGGAGGGCTTGGGGGAGGGGAGGGGCACAAAGATCATGGCTTTTCCGCATTTGCCATATTCCCCCCTTAATCTATAGACAGACAGCAAATATTTACATATGGTGTTCCTACTATAAAGACTGCTGTCTTAGGGACAAATGCTGATAAACTATTTCAGCAGTTCCTCCTTCTTCAAAGACTTATATGTCAACATAGAGCTCCATGTTTCATAGGACATACTCAAGCTCACTCCATGCTCCCTGGAGCTTCAGGAGAAGGGAATGCCCCCCCCCTTTTTTTTTGGTAGTATTTTTTCTTTTATTTATTTATTTTTTGTATTTTTCTGAGGATGGAGATGGGGAGGCAGTCAGACAGACTCCTGCATGCCTCTGACTGGGATCCACCTGGCATGCCTACCAGGGGGGAATGCTCTGCCCATCTGGGGTGTTGCTCTGTTACAACCGGAGCCATTCTAGCGACTGGGGCGGAGGCTATGGGGCCATCCTTAGTGCCCAGGGTGGCTTTGCTCCGGTGGAGCCTTGGCTGCGGGCGGGAGGAGAGAGATGAACAGGAAGGAGAGGGGGAGGGGTGGAGAGGTAGATGGGCGCTTCTCCTTTATGCTCTGGCCAGGAATCGAACCCGGGAATCCTGCACACCAGGCCAATGACTCTGACGGGTCTACCATTCCATGCTTTTTACTTAAAAAAAAATTTTCTTTTACATTTCTTTTGAATGCTGATGAACAGGAGACACCAAATCTTTTTCGCCTGCAAACTACTACCTTCTTTATTAGATCTAGCTAATAACACTGTTTGGTCTTTTTCCAAATAGCTCCAGATATATGGAAAAGATTTATATAGGCGGATGGGGATCCTCAAACCCCTCAGTGAGATCTTCTGAGAATGGCTTTTAAGATACTTCGAGGCAGAAAAAGCCCAATAGAGATCAGGGGAACTACCAGCTTTTAGGATACACCCTTAAAGACTCCAATGCCCCAAAGGGGTCTCATAGGATGCCATCTGGATCCTGCTTCAACAGTGGAAAGGAAGGTCATTGAGCTAAAACCTGTCAGGCTTACACACCTCTGCTGTGAGGAAACAGGGACACTGGAAGGTGGGCTTCCCCCTCGCTCCTTTAAGGGAGGGTTCAGTCTCTTCCAGCCCTGCTCCAGCCACCTATGACCTAACCTTGCCCAGAAAGCTGGGGTTTGCCACTGAAGGCTGAAGGTGCCCAGGGCCGTCGGCCCCATCTACAACACTGTGGATGAGCCTAGGGTATTTCTTCCAAGAAGCAGGTAAACTGATCTCATTGGCACAAGGGCCACTTAACTATGTTTTGCCTGAATAGTCAGGTTTTTTATTCTTCCCTCAAAGATCTCTGTTGTGGGTGTTGATAGTCCTATTTTCTGCTGCTTTGCTTAATATATAGTGTTTCCTTTATCCCTCCTACCTCAATGCCCCACTCATATTTCAGGCTGGGACATACTCCTAATTTAGAGCTCTCTTTCCTCCTTTTGCCAACTTGTATTATGAATTTACCTTTGCCACCCAGCTTAGTGTATCCCAAGGTTCTCTTTACCATGCCACAGTCACAGAGCTCCAGGGAAAAGCAACCTGGTCTCAACTCTCCAGGCAGAGGAGAACAGAAGCTCCATATCCACGCATGCTGCAAATGGCTTTTTCCAGTCTACCTGAATCATTACCAGCTAGAAGCAGTGGTCATTGGGACTTGGACATGAGCTGCAAAGTATAGAATGGTGACAACAATTCCAGTGCCATGCGGACTTTTCCTGTGAGGAACTTTCCTGGACTCCTGCTCCTTGTGAGAGCTCCTAACAGACTGAACTGTGGTTGGGTTGCATTTTTCAGGGATTTGGCATGGTGATGGGGCCAACTTGGACTTGGTGAACATGTTAAGGACACTACTCTTTTATGGATCCTTGTTGTATTGGCCAAGAGTTTGCTTAAAGGCTTTTAATCACTGTAAAAAAAAAATAGAGGACTGGATGAAGAAGATGGGGCACATATACACCATGGTATACTATTAAGCTAGGAGAAATGATGACATCGGATCATTTACAGCGGAATGGTGGAGTCTTGGTAGCATTGTGCGGGGTGAAATAAGCGAATCAGAAAAAAACAGGAACTGCAGGATTCCATACATTGGTGGTACATAAAAGCAAGACTAAGAGGCATGGACAGGAGTGTGGTGGTTACGGGGGGGGGGGGGGGGGGAGAAAGGAGGGAGAGGGGGAGGGGGAGGGGTACAGAGAGAACTGGATGGAGGGTGGCCGAGGATGATCTTTCTTCGGGTGATGGGTATGCAACAGAACTAAATGACAAGATAACCTGGAAATGTTTTCTTTGAATGTATGTACCCTGATTTATTGATGTCACCCCATTAAAATAAAATAAAAAAAAAATTATTTATAAAAAAAAAAAAAAGACAAACCTTCTGAGTATTTCGAAAGAAAAAAGCATGAACAAGAAGGACAGAAACAATTACTGGTGGCCACTACATCAATAAATGCGAGTGCACTGAAAGCATCATACTTGGTGGCTAATCGTATTGCTAAGGCTAAGAAGCCATTCACTATTGGTGAAGAATTTATCCTTTCAGCCACTAAAGACATTTGTCTTGAACTTCTAGGAGAGGCTGCAGTTAAAAAGATAGCACAGATGCCTCTTTCGGCTACCACGGTCACACGGCGCATTGAGGAAATAGCAGAGGACATTGAATGACAATTGTTGGAAAGGATTAATAAATCACCGTGGTATGCTCTCCAGGTTGACGAATCTACAAATACTGACAATAAGGCAATGCTACTTGTTTACATGTGTTATCTTTATCAAGAGGAAGTGCATGAGGATATGTTATGTGCACTATCATTGCCAACCAAAACCACAGCCGCAGAACTATTTAAATCGCTGGATGACTATATATCAGGAAAACTGAAATGGTCTTTTTGTGTCGGCATATGCACAGATGGAGCTGCTGCCATGACCGGAAGGATGTCTGGTTTAACTACTCGGATTAAGGAGGTTGCACCTGAATGCGAGTCTACGCATTGTGTCATTCACAGGGAAATGCTGGCTAGCCGAAATACACCACCGGAACTTAACAGCATATTGAATGATGTCATTAAAGTTATTAACCACATCAAAGCACAGGCCCTTCACTCACGCCTGTTCCAGCAGCTTTGTGAGGAAATGAACGCGGAGCACAGACACCTTCTCTTATACATAGAAATAAGATGGTTATCCCTAGGGAGGTCCCTGGTCAGAGTGTTTGAATTATGAGAGCCGCTGCAGAGATTTCTCTCAGAAAAAAAGTCACCGCTAGCAGCATATTTCAGTGACGAGGAATGGGTCGCAAAACTCGCTTATTTGTGCGACATGTTTAACCTCCTCAATGAACTCAATTGGTCACTTCAGGGGAAAATAACAACTGTCTTCAAGTTGGCAGATAAAGTAGCTGCATTTAAAGCCAAACTGGATTTGTGGGGATGATGCGTGAACATGGGTATATTTGATATGTTTCAAACATTCGTGGGAATTTTGGAAGAGACTAAGTCCAAGCCTTCATTGTCCCAGCTGGTGCACAATCACCTGTAATTGCTTTTAAAAGAGTTTGAACGCTACTTCCCAACCACAAAAGACCCAAAAATTGCCAAGGAATAGATCCACGATCCATTTGTCAACAAACCAGGTGAATCCAGCATGTCTATGCAAGAAGAGAATCAACTACTGGAGATCGCAAATGACAGTGGCCTTAAAAATATGTTCGAGACTACAACTCTGCCCGTGTTCTGGATTAAAGTCATGGCAGAATACCCCGAGATCGCCACAAAAGCACTAAAAACCCTGTTGCCATTTCCGACAATCTATTTGTGGGAAGCGGGATTTTCTGCAGGGACAGCAACCAAAACAAAATTACGGAATAGACTGGACATAAGCTACATACTTCAGGTGTCATTGTCTCCCGTTACCCCTAGATGGGACCATCTCATTGCAGAGAAACAAGCTCAGGGCTCCCACTGATTTAGCGTTATGGTTGTTGAGAGATAGGCTACTATCTCTCATTCTATATAAACATTATAATAAATAACCCTTAACGTACAATATTCATAAAAATGGTAAGTTGTATTTTTCATGCACTTTATATATTTTTTGTGTTGTATCTTATTTTTAAGGCATGTTTAAATGTTACCATAGTGACTGGAAAGTGTTTTGAGGCAGAGAGGATGTTACTCATGTTATGTTGTTGGTGTGATGTTAAGAGGATGCTTCTAATAAAGTTGCATACAAGTACACAGTGGATTCATGTTTATTTTTATTGTCGTAGGTTCATGATTGGTAGAGAGCCTGAACCTATCATATTACATATTGATGTCAGACATGAAACGCTGTCAGAATAACAAATTTAAATACAGCCTGAATAATGAGGACATGCTCGTTCCTCCTTTAACTTAGCCCAATAAAAATTGTAAGTTTGACAATTATATTTAAAAATACCACAGTTTTTATACCAGTTGCATAATTTTATTTTGTGCATTTATCCATTCCACCCTAAAGGCTGGTCCGTGAAAATATTTTCTGACATTAAACCGGTCCATGGCCCAAAAAAGGTTGGGAACCACTGATCTACATGATTTACTTATGTATTATGTTTATTGGGAGGTTTTTTTGCCTCTTCTCCTAGAATGTAAATTTCCCAGGAGAAAGAATTTACTGTCACTGGCCCACATGAGGAACTCAAGCAATACTTGTTGATTGGGTTAATAATATATTAGTTGTTAAGGAAAAGCTGGTAAGGAAAAAGATAGAGGAAGTTAATGGAGATTCAGAAAAGTATCTGGGGGAGTCAGGGCTAAAGTAATGGTTTCTTCATATGCCTAATTTTCTTCCAAATTACTAACTTTCTTTGCCCTAGAGAGAGAAGCATCAGGTTCAGTGTTATTTTCTGGCTGGAAAGTAGAATGAAGAGTAGAACAAAGAAAAAAGAGAAAAAAGGAGGTAGGGAGGTTTATCTGAGAAACAGCAAGAGAACTGCTAGACCAGAGTCCACATGGTAACAGGATCTTTAGGTGATTTGAATACATATCAAAGTTTGAGAAGCCTGGTCAAAAATAGCTTTTCCCCTAGGCTGGATCACCTACAACAGAATCACACTAGTGGGACACGTAATAACTGTCAGATGCGAAGGTCTACTTAGACCTTACCAAATGAGAATTTCCAGGTAGCCAGGAGTCAGCATTAATCAACAGCCCAGGTGACGCTCGTGCACAGTAACATTTCAGAACCACAACTGAACATAACCCAGGGTTTGAGAGTTAGATTTTGGTGAATTAGGTGGAACCAAACAGACAAGAAAAGGCTATGAGTTTTAACACAAAAATTAAATTTTGGAATATTGCACTCAAAGTTCAAGACAACTGGGGCAAATTAAAAATAATTATCAACAACAAACAATTAAGTAGAGGTTAGCGTCAGGAAAGAGATGGTTCGCCCAGTTATTTGAATCAGTTTTCCCCAGAAGTTGACAAACAGGACTCCCAGGGGAGCCGTACAAGACAGTTTTCCAACAGGCGACCTGGGAGACAGGTCCACTGAAGGAAAGCTTTCAGTGACCAGAGTTATATTTAGCTTCCTGCCTAAGGCATTCACCAATTACGTGCACTATAAATGCCTCACTGCTAGAAAAGAAAGCACAAGGGTAGAGGAATGCCTGTGTCCTGGTTTATTAGAGAGAAACAGATCTTAAGAGAAACTTGTGAGCAACAACCCACAAAAAACGTTGGAAAGAAAAATACTCTAAGAAGGTGGTATAGAATTTAAACAGGCATCAAAGTTCTAGAGAGTGGAAGAATATAACGAGGAAAAATAGAGAAAGTTTACATGCTTATTACTTAGTCTGGTCCATGAACTAGCAGCATCAGCTTCCTCTGGGAGTTTATTAGGGAAACAGTCTTAGGCTCCCACTTAAATATCCCTCAAAAGTAATCTGCATCTTAACCCGAGTCCTAGGCGGTTTGTAGTCACACTGATGTTCCAGAAGCACTGAGCCGCATCAGTGGTGTCAAAACTGGCCTGCATGTTAAAATCACATCGCAAGCTTTTTAAACTTGGGATGTCCAAAATTTTACACTCCAGGCTCTTCGGGAATAGATCCCAAGCAACTGCGTTTTTAAAACTATGTAGGGCCAAGGTTGAAAACCACTGCAATGTATATATACTCTTGTATTCTGACCTTATATTAAAAGTATAATACTTTGACCTTTTTCAAAGGAGGTGACCACTGACTTTTTTGATTAAACCCCAGCATTCTATAGACCACAAAACATAAGGTACCAGCAGATGAACAGAAACGTGGGTGATGATTTATTTAGGGAATCGCTGCTAACTACAGGGAAAGCACATATATTAATATATATTTGATGGCTCATAGAGCAGTTTGCCCTCCTCCTGCCCAGTGCATGATACCCATCAGATACTCATTAGTTCAGGTTATCCTCTGAGAATAAGTAGAAAAGCCTAAATAAATCTAAAATACTCCTCTAGTGGGTTAAGTATTTGTGAGAACAAGTAGTATCTGCATCTCTTCTTCTAGTTAAAGGTCATGACATTATAAGAGAACTGAGGATTTAAGATATGAGTGTGTTTTAATAACCAGATAATCTGGGTCTAAGGTGTAAGGTCTTTATTCAAATCCACAACAACTGTGATAACTACTTGTGCCATAAACATACACTGACACTTTCCATGCTGGAAAGCATCTTTTCAATATGTAAAATTTTTATATTTTTATATACTTTACCACTAAGCTTTACACATGAAATCAATATAAAATAATATTGAAAGTAAATTGTAACTAAAGAAGAAAAAAGAAAAAAAAGAAAATATAAATATTTGCATTATTATGGTAATTCTAGTGTGTTTTTATAGTAAAAGCAATTTAAAATTCAAAGGCATAAGATCATAAAGTAGACATTCAGTAGAATCTTTTAAACTGAAATATAGAAAAAGACAATAAAATGCTCAAATAAAACTATACTGTATGTTATGAAAGGCAGTACACATAACCCAAACAGAACTTGGAGCAGAAATGCCTCCATTCTGAGTCATAAATAACTGAAAAGATGGTCACATATAATCCTAAAACTAAAAGCAAGACAATGAAAATTTATAGAATAATCAATCAAATTAAGTTAAAACTTAATAGTATTAGTAAACAAACTCTCATTGGTTTCCCTAACACATGAGAGAGGAGTCATGATTCAATACCGTAATAAGAAGGGTACCTTTACAGAAAGCTATGACATATAGAAGACTGACATTGAAATCTGAAAACCTGAGTAAGGAATGGAGGAGGCATATGGGTAAGAATGAGGAAAGAAACAGCAGAGAAATAGTACATAAAGACTGGGATAGAATCCATCAATGATTGCATAAGTCAACAAAAATGTATTGAACGATTATTTATCAGACACTATACTACATAAGGCTATACATAGTTGAAGGATGATGGTTAACCAGAAGTTTGTATTAATGTTGCTTTCCTAACAGGGAAGAGAAAATGAACTCAGACATGATGCCCAGTAGAGAAAGCCTAGTTAATGCTTTCCTTGCCTAGCTGACAAATTAATCTCCCAGGAAGATGAAAAACTAATGAGACATTCCTCTTACAATATCATTCTGACTTAATGGTTGATTAAGGAAATGATTGAGACCTTGAGAGAAAATCATGAGGCAAGGTAGTGAGAAGCTAGGAAAATTCCTTGGCAGGTAGAATTGGGAAACTGATTCAGAAAGCTAAACAGATGGTGAAGCACTTTACAGCCAGATAATAAATCACAAGGTCTTCTTACCTAACCAAGGACTCAGAAGCAAATGGTTTACACATTCCAGACCGAGCAGGGGTGATCTACCTTGGTCTTGGCACCTTTCTGGGTGACATTCTTTTAAGTCAACACTGACCAGAGAATGACCCCGATCCCCTATACAGTGGTCCGACATCTACTTGCAGGGGTTAGATTCCAGAACCCCCAGCGGTAGGTGAAAATCTTAAGTAGCAACTTTATATTTATTTTATTATTTATATATATTTTAAGGCTTTATTTCAATTTAGTATCTTTAAATATGTTTTAATTAATACTTTTTATATTTTTAATATTGTTTTCAATTTTTAGGCTAGAAAATGCTTAGGACTGCAAAAATAATTGAAACAATATAAAAAAATACCTATATACCAAAAAATTCCACGTTAAAGTGAAAAATACATGGTACAAAATTTGATATATACAATTTAAAAATCTATAATACAGTGAGACCACAAAAAGTGAACCATGATTTGACGAGGGACAACTGTTAACACTCATTTTGATGAATCAGCAAATTAAAGGACACATCTAGACATCTAATGACTATTCTATTGAGATCATTCCTGGAAACCTCCCCTAACATTCCTGCCTTTAGAAAACAGATAAAAACCCTTAAGACAAAGACTCTAGTGCACTCTCCCTTGAGCACACCTGTGCCTTCTCCTCCTTTTCTCACGTGTGTATCTTTGCTTTCTCTCTCCTAAGTCCTAAGGGTTTCCAGGAGATTTGTAAGCAGGGGAGCAGTGGGCAGCAGCAGCTCATCAGGGGTTAACCTCCTGAACCTGGCTCCAAGGTCCCTCCTTTTACCTGTTTAATTTATTTCCTAAGTCCACACAGCCCAGAGGGCTCACTTCTTCTGCCTCTGTGACTTTATTTCTAAAGGGCCAAGGCAGCCACACATAGCCTTGACATTCCTCATGTTTCTAAAGAGACAAGGGAGCTTCACCTAGGCTCACACCTACGGCTGTGACCTTGCTTCTTCTATCTTAAGCTCTTCCTTTGTTTCACTGTCCCCAGCTTTAATAAACATTATTTGCCTGACCTGTGGTGGCACAGTTGATAAAGAATCAACCTGGAATGATGACGTGACTGGTTCAAAACCCTGGGCTTGCTGGGTGTTGGCAAATGAGTTGTAAAATCTGTATTTTCTGGTTTTGCTCACTCTTATTGTTAAAGATGGCCACTGCTCACGTGATGATGCTCTCATGTGATACAGTTAATTATCTTCTTGCTTGGGAAGGGGTTTGGTTATGTTAATGTGTGCTGGAGAGGGGTTGTCTCAGGGAAAAGTTTTAAAAGGAGGAACTAGGAGACCATTTTGGGAAGAGAGACCACATTGTTGTAGAGAAGGAGAGGCCAGATGGTTGAAGGAGAGGAGCAGCCAAAATGGAGGCATGCACAGGGGACTGAGTGTGGTCTTTGATTCTAAGAAAGAGCCAGAAAGAATGGTTTTTGGTGCCCATTTGTTTGTTTTTACTTGTTGGCTGGTACAAATCTAGAATAAAGGAAGATGGCCCACCAGTACTTGGCTCCATTGTTTACCATCTGCCTGAATCAAAAGTCAACCTGCAAAAAAAAAAGCCAGGTGGCTGTGATGGTGGTTGCAGCTACTGGCCTTGCATTTGGCATAGTCTGTGGCAGGATTCGGATCAGATTGATATGGAGCCACTACCACCTTGAGCAGTAGGGTAGAGGACTGGCTGCTGCTATGGTTCCCCATGGCTATCCTTCTGGGGACCATAGGCTGGCTGACTATTAGAGCCATGTGTGAGGAAACTGAGAGCTCTGTGGAAAGGCTGCCCGGGACCTGCAAACCGAGCAGTGGAAGGAGCTGGAGCGAGTGCAGAAGAAAGAGATGCCGACCCTGGAGCTGGAGCAAGCACCAGAGAAGGAGGCTGACCTGGTTCACGAGATTCACCTGGAAATGGAGCAAGAGCTGGAGAAGGAACTATGAGTTCATGAGTTTCAGATTGCCCTGGAAGTTGGGCAGAGCCAGCGGTGGTGGGAGGCCAGGGCTGAGGCAGGGGCCAGGGCTGTAAGACCCACGGGGTGGCAGGAAGCGGTGGCCTGGGGTTCAAGCCCAGTGGCGAGATCTGGCATTTCCAGCTCCTCTTTGGAGGATGGGGAGAATTTGGCTATGAAATCTGCAGACTTCAGAAGGTAACAGCCCAGTGGCAGGGAGTGCCTACTAAGCCGCTGGTGGATTTCCTGTGATTTTGGGACATAGGGGTGAAAACCATCATGCTCTCTGGAACGGAGATGGAGAAACTGGCCACCATTGCCACGTGCTCCTCCTTGGATAGCTTAAGAGCTGCCAGGACATTAAGGATAAAGGGGGAGGCAGGGCCCATGTGTGTATACTGATCCCTGGACAATGACCAGAGCAGGCACTGACTCCCTTGTTGGATGGACTTACGGATTTTGGACAATCCCTGAGGGGGGGGGGCAGGACTGGTGGAGGCCCCCTGCTCCAGGAAGATTTTCATCTGGTTGGAGAGAAGCTCTGAGAACATTTTGTGCTTTGGGCAAAGTGCTCAGAAACTAGTAAAGTGCATCTTTGTAATTGTTGAAACTGTATGATTTGTGTTGTTGTCATTTGTGTAATGTGTCTAATTTCCTTGCAAAAAAATGCCTGTGGTGTGAATTGTAGATTGCAGAGTGAGCAAAAAGGGGTGGAATGTTGGGCAAATGAGTAGTAAAATCTGTATTTTCTTATTTTGTTCAATCTTATTGTTAAAAATGGTCACTGCTCACATGATGATGCTCTCAAGTGATACAGTTAATTATCTTCTTGCGTGGGAAGGGGCTTGGTTATGCTAATGTGTACTGGAGGAGAAATCCTGGGAAAAGTTTTAAAAGGAGGAGCTAGGAGACCATTTTGGGAAGAGAGACCACATTGTTGTAGAGAAGGAGAGGCCACGTGGTTGGAGGGGAGGAGCAGCCAAAATGCAGGCATGCAGAGGGGACTGAGTGAGGCCTTTGATTCTAGGAAATAACCTGAAAGAATGGGTTTTGGTGCCTGTGTGGGTTTTTTTACTCATTGGCTGGTACAAGTTTAGAATAAAGGAAGATGGCCCACCAGTTCTTGGCTCCATTGTTTGATTACGATCTGCCTGAATCAAATGTGAACCTATAAAAGCCAGGCAGCTGTGATGGTGACCACGGCAACTGGCCTCACACTGGATCAAGGCACATGTGAGAAGCAACTACCTATAACTTGATGTTTCTCACTCCTCTCCCACCCCCTGTCTTTCTCTCTCTCTCTCTTTCTCTCAAATCAATAAATTTAATTTTTAATTAAAAAATAAATAAACATACACTCAAAATCACCTGGACTCATGTTATAAAATTTTTCCTGTACAAAGCCAAGAATCCACACATTCCACACAGTGCCAGGGCAGAACTGCCTCTGTTCCAGTCCCTTTCTGATGACAACAATACCATTGTGCAGAATAATAAGTAGGTGTATATAACAGCTATGAAACTTATAAGTCCCAAAATTAATGAAAGGAAAGTTCAAGGATCTCAGAGGAAAAATAAGGGAAAAACTATAAAAGAAAGAATTCAAGATTTTCCACATCATATCTTAGATAATAATGGGCGCACTCCTACTAAAAGATTATGTATACCTTACAAAACTAGTAAGAATATATATGACAAAAAATTCAACAGAGATTAAAACTGCTGAAATTGGAAAACTAAAATTAGATGATGGAAAACATTAGTACCTAGGAAAATATAGCACACAGGATAAAATGGACAATAATGAGCAGGTAAGAAAAGCAACAGGAAACAAGTGGGTGCTTAGGGACTCTGAATATTATAATAAAACTGTCCTGAATGTGCAAAGATGGTAAGTAATTTTGAATAATAAAGAGATATAGTTATACATTTGATATTCATACCCAGCACCTGGCATAGAGCTCCTAAATGTCTTGTAATTTTCTGAATGATAGGGGTAAGAAGAGCATCCGTCTTTTGTTATTCACAATTTGACCCTGTCAACCGTATCTGAGTTTTGCTAATAAGGTGACTCTTGGGGGATTCGGGCTGGTTGCCTGAGGAACCAACCATTGACTAGAGGGTTAGAACTTTTAGGTCCACCACTCAATTTCAGGGGAGAGAGAGGAACTAGAGATTAAGATCAATTATCAATAGTCAATGATTTAATAAATTGTGGCTACATAATAAAACCTCTATTTTAAAAAAAACACTAAACACAGGAGTTCAAAGGACTTCCACGATGATAAACACATGGAGGTGCTGGTGGGTGGCATACTCCAAATGGGCACGAAAACTCTGCACCCCACACACATCTTGCCCTATACATCTCTTCCATCTGGCTGTTCCTGAATTGTAGCCTTTACAATAAACTGATAATAGTAAGGACAGCACTTTCCTTCATTCAGCGAGCTGTTCTAGTAAATCATCATACTCAAGAATGGGGCCTTGGAAGTCCCCAATTTATAACTGGTTGGTCAAAAGCACAGGTAACAACCTGGGCTTCAAGATTGTGTTTGAAGTGAGGAGCAGCTTTGTGAGATTAAGTCTTTAACTTTGGGATTCTGCACCATCTCTGGACAGTGTCAAACTGAATTGTAGGTTATCTAGTTGGTGGTCAAAGAGTTAGTTAATTGTCTGGTGTGTGGAAAACCCCCATGCATTTGGTGTCAGAAGAGTTGTCAGCACGGAAAAAGTCTGTTTATTTTAGTAATGCAAATGATGAAAATTCATAAATACTCACTATCCCAAAACCCCTTCTCCTCTAGAAACTGTATTTATATTTCTCTGAATTTGTTGATTTCAACTCTACTCTCTGAGGGAAAAAAATCAGACCCCATTACACTTAACTATAGAATGTACCTTCATCCAGAATGTTAGTACCCTTATTTTAAGAAGATCCTTTCCAATTGTCCATACTTTGATTAACCTGACAAAAGCCAATCTATCATAGCTTTTTTTTTCTCGCAATAGACTTTATCTGCACTTTAGAAAATATTTTGGGAAATGATTAGACTGAAGAGTTAGCATAAAAGATGGATGATGCCTGACAGTTTAAAATTAGGTACAACTGAAAGACAAAATAGATTGAACTTCTAAAAGTAGACTAGGCAGTGTTGGTTTTCACAGCTTTCATTTAAAAGGAATAACACATTGAGTAGTCATTCCTCAAAATTATTCACTCTTCTGTTTGTGGCCTTCATACCATTTGGAAATACATATTGAGCCATTTCAATTTTAATATATTTTAAAATGTGACATTTTATATTCAGAGTAAAATAACATATTTCATACAACTTAATAGTTGTTATATGGTTTAAAAAAATTGTTCTCTGAAACACGTAAATGTCTTCTCCCAGGAGTGGGAAGTAAAATACCAATTATTAGACTCTTTGAACCAATTCCTAGAATTCAGATCATTTGGAATTGATAATTTTTTATAGGAATGGTAAACAGTATTCTGTTATGTTTTCACTTAAGTAGTGTCCATTGCCATTTGAAAAATCTACCAACTTTACATTGAATCATCCATTCAAAAATCCCAAAAATGATTTAAAAAACTTCAAAATCACCAGGTTGACCACTTTTTTTGGGGGGAGGGGGATACATTGAGTCTATTTGCATTAATAACTGCTTTATCTGGTAAGTAAATATCACATAATTTCAACTCTTTTCATTTTATTGTCAGGATAAAAATGTATGTGAAGGCAAATAAATTTTTCTAGAGAAAATGAGATCCTCAAAAACATCTAAAATAGCAGGGGAAAAGCATGACATTGTACATGTAAAGTTTATTTTAGAATCCATCTGGGCTATTGTTCTTTTCAAATCTGGACTGCTGTAACCCCCTGTTTGCAACAAATCATGAATATTGAAAAATAATATTTTCAAACCCAAGTCTCAAGTTAAACTTTAAAAGATGTCTTAAGAAAATAAAATAATGACTACACATGTACCCCTCCCTTAGATTTATGTAGACTGATGATGGGTAATTCAACTGTCCTCAAAGACAAAGCGAATACACTTTGACAACAAACATTTTTTTCATGATTAAACAACATTAAACAACCAGAAATACATTTTTTAGTTTACTCAAAAAAAAATACACACACACACACACACACAACTATTCCTTTCTTTGTACTTCCCTCTTACATCCTCTATGAGAACAAGAGCAGTACAAGAACAATAAACATGGATGGACACTCAATCAAGAAGACTAGGGAGCTTGGAAAATGGCAGACCTGCCACATAACATACCAAGATGACACCTTCTATTCACCTCTAACCAACTGTCTCTTAGCAGTGCTTGGGAAGCAATGCTGTCAAATCCTCTGATTAAAAAGAAGTCCCTATTTTTATGTGGATTCTTCTGAAATGCAAATGTTTGCAACTGTAGGAGGGGTAGGCTCCCTGCCTTCTGGGCACATAGTGAGTACTGCACTGCCTGATCCTCCTGTGTTGCATGGGGCCACGAGAGTAGTTCTGCTCAATGATTTGTAAGCCAGATTTTAATTGCACAGGTATGACCTTCCAAAGCCCTTTTTTCTGTTATAGCAACTATTAGTCTTGCAGATAGTGGCTGCTTTATCAGGGCAGGGCCAGAGTAAAAGCACTTCAGTGCAGTTTTTTCTGCCATGATATAGGAGCTACGTGAGTGAGAGATAAAATGCTGTTATTGTAAACTCATGATGGGTGTGTGTGTGTCCTATAAAATGTTTTTCCAGGCCAATATAGTCACTATGAAGAATCCACACACCCACATGGGCCAGAATTTACCCATGGGCCATCACTTTGCAGTCTAAATCATATCACTTACTTAATATGAAAGTACATGTGTTTTAGGTTCAATAAACAAAAACTTAGATTGCTACATAGAATCTATGACCTTGGCGTTAATTAGTGAAGAACCACGGGGAAAAGAGGAGGAAAAGTAGGTGAGGGAGGGAGAAGAGAGGAACAGCAAAAAACAGAATGAAACAAAGTAGGCAAAATAAAAAATTATTTACGGTGGCCATACCTACTTAATATTATGAAACAGTCAAGTCTATTCATCAGCCCTTGTTGGTTCCCATCTTATTTTCATGATTCCCTTTCCCAAAACTACTTAGACCTTTTCTGAAGCCTTCTCACTCCACTCAACAGCCTGGGTGTAAAACTTGCTGCCCCTCCTTCTTTCACTAACTGTCTGAGTCTCTGGTCCCCTCTGGGAAAGGCTATCAGCTCTTCAAAAGACCTTATATTGGAGTTTAGGAGTTATGGGTGTATGGCTATTACATAATGTCCCTCTTTACTGCAGTGTTTTCATCTTTAACATAGTCTGCCTGTATAACTTCTCAGCTTGAAGAAGTAGAAGTATTAGCCTACTAGCAGAAGGTATAGATTCAGGAGCCAGACTTACCTGAGTTCATATATTTAGAGTGTGTGGTCTTGGGAACATAATGTTTTTGTGACTTTGACTCCATTTTCTCATCTGCAAATTAAGGATAATAAGAGCATCTAGCCCAACAGGTTCTCTTAAATACTTAATGCCTGGCATTTGGTAAGTACCACATAAATGTTTGTTAAAGAAATGTGCAAACACATAGGTAAATATATACATGTTAGAAATATTAGACTTCAGATTACTGTGAAATACTAACTGGGGAAGGAGGAACTAGAATAACTTTTAACATCCTTCAAGTTCACAGTATACTACTTCATGCCTGGTACTCAATTTATTCTTTTCAACAATCAAAGTCAGAGTTGTTTTTTCATCTGTATGAATATTCCTACATCCAGCTCACACTTTGGGTGGTATAAACTGAATGACCAACAGCCATTTCCATTTTGAATAAAAAGATAGGAAATAGCATTTAACAACAACACACAAAGAGCCAGAGAAAACCTACTCAGAAGCTGAACAAAACATCTGTCCCTTGTCAATATACTCGAAAAGGTTTAGTCTAACTCTCCATAAGTTTTATCTGAATGTTTAACCACCAAAGGAAAAAATGTCATTTCAGTAAGTCTCTGCTCTTCATTTAGAAAGTGATTCAGTCTTTCAGTTTATCTTTATTTTTTTTTAATTTTTCTGAAGTGAGAGGCAGGGAAGCAGAAAGACAGACTCCTGCATGAGCCCTACTGGGATCCACCCAGCATGCCCAGCAGGGGCGATGCTGTGCCCATCTGGGCCGTTGCTCTGATGCGACCCGAGCCATTCTAGCACCTGAGGTAGAGGCCACGGAACAACCCTCAGTACTGGGGCCAACTTTGCTCCAATGGAGCCTTGGCTGCGAGAGGGGAAGAGAAAGATAGAGAGAAAGGAGAGGGGGAAGGGTAGAGAAGCAGATGGGTGTTTCTCCTGTGTGCCCTGACCAGGAATTGAACCTGGGACTTCCACACACCGGGCCAATGTTTACAGTTGAGCCAATTGGCCAAGGCTCAGTTTATCTCTTTTTATAAAGTCAAAAATAAAATTTAAGAGATGACTTCCACCAAAAACTGCCTTCTCATAAAACATCTTTTCCAGTGTGTTCTGTATTCACTTTACACCATAAAAGTGAAGTACATGTTGGCTCTTGCTATACCCAGAGTTGTATTTACAGACTCCCATTGAAAATCAACAAAACTAACAAACTTCTTTGCCCTTCACCCGTGCTCAACCCCCTTGATGTTCGGTGCTTGCGGTTGTTCTTTTAAGACTGTGACAACCAGTAAAGGGTAGTTCACAATCTATGCAATTAATCGTGCTTTTGAATCCTAACATTATTTCATTTCCAGTAGAAGATAGACAGGTATACATATACAACTTAGAGGAATTTTTGATAATCCCAACAGATTTAGAAAACAAATTCTCTTTTATTCTTCTAAGTTTAAAACTATTCAGTGGTAAGTTCAAGAAACATATTTACAAGAAATGAAGGAAACGATTCTGAAACAACCTGTAGAAAATTTCAGAACTGATGAGTACATCAGACACTCAAAAAGGAAACCTCTGAAGCAAATTACAAACTAGTATTCGCATATTGCATTTAATGCTGATGCCTTCTGTATCCATCTGTGAATCTCACTTATCCTCTGCAATAAACAGTCTCATTTTGCAACTTACTATTTTATAGTTTTTGCTTTCATTTCCTCCAGACTTGACCTTATTGACAATGTCTGAGAAAATTGGTAGATTTGAAAATCTATTCATCTTTCTTCAAAATACTGTATTTAAAACTGAAAACAATTCTGCAAGGTAACTACTTCCAATCTTTATAATACCACAGTTTTCTCTCTTGGCTTTATGAAATAGATTTCCATTTGTTGTGTGAAATCTTTACAAATATCTTTAAACCATAAACCTTCCAGCAATAAAAAGCATGGAAAATACAGCTTTTTGTTGACAAAAACTAAATTACCTAATCATCAATGTAGTTGTTTATTATGTCCATTCAAAACACTGTGTGACATATTAAAAAAGCTTAACATTTTATGTTATTTTCTATACTCCTGCTAATCAATATCCAAATACGAGGAACTTTAAAGCTACCAATCAAAACTGAAATGACAAAGAAAGGCATTGAAATATTTTTGTTAGATCGATTGACGGACCAGTGATAGACTGAAACTAGAGGTCTCTCAGCGATATATGCTACACAATACTTCACAGTTTATGTGTATAGAAATCAGAACCTCTTCTGCCTTAAATGCATTCACTCTTCCATTCCATGTTTGACAGGACGACCCTAATAACTTTTTCTCTTGACTGAAAATATATTCATTTTAATGGGAGGAATTGGAAAGCCCATGGGAGATACTGAAATAGACATTATTTTCCTTACAACTGAAGCAAATATTTAAAGAAGTGACTCTAGAACTGTATGTAAGTAAGAAAGTATGCAACAGCTGAATTCCTGTATCACTCAACTGCCCTTCTTTTTTTAAAGTCTAACTAGTAAATTTGGCTGTCTAAAGGGAGAGTCAGAAGAAACTAATAGAAAGCTTATAAAACTGTTTGGATGTTTCTTTACCCATTAAGCAACAGCCATTGCAGAGGCAAATGCTTCATTTCCCATTACAGTGGTACCTTGAGATATGAATTTTTTTGAGATACGAATTTAATTTGTTCTGTCACCGAGCTCGTAAGTCAGTCAACTCATATATCAAACTGCCGATACTGGACCCGTGTGCCAACACGCCAACTAGCGGCAGCTTCCCGAATCACGACTCGTATCCCAAACAAAAATATGGACCCAGTCGCAGATCATAACTTAAAAAAAAATCGTATGTTGGCGTTTGTATCTCAAGGTAATATCTGTTTGCAAAGAAGAGCACCTACAGGGCTGCACAGAATACCATGGTGCAGTGGATGAGGAAGCACACTCACTCAGAGCCCTGCCAAGGTCAAGTCTCCTGGCCTATGGAGCGCATGGCTAGACAGCCATCCTTGCCAATTCTGAGGCAAAACAGCAAGAAAAAACATAAGAACCTGAAAGAAAATCCAGCTAACAACTGTCAGGAAACACATGTAAGCAGAGGGCCACCAGTACTGCATGTCAATTACTGAATGCGGGCGCTAGCTCAAGGCACAACAAGAAGCTGGGTCAGATGAAACACAGGCAGAGAATCAGAAACACAGAAGATCAGAGGGTGCTCGGAATATTTGCAGCATATAGAATTCATGCATTCATTCGACTCTGTACCTACTATTGTACAGAGTGCTGAGATGACAAAAATAAAACAGACATGTTCTTAAATCTCAAAAAACCAACAGTGGTGGCTTGTGGAAGTCGGGCTAGTGATAGGACACTTAACATATAGCCCACTAACGTGTATGATGAGAAAGCACATCATGCTTTAGGAACCAAACCAATTCAAACTGAGATTCATACAGAAAACTCTTCCAAAGGGCTCAAAATATCCTGAAAAAGAAAAGTAAATTATCTTTTTTTTTTGTATTTTTCCGAAGTGAGAAGAAGGGGAGAGGCAGACAGACTCCCGCATGCGCTCAACCGGGATCCACCCGGCATGCCCACCAGGGAGTGATGTTCATTCCCTCTGGAGTGATGCTCCACTGCAACCAGAGCCATTCTAGCACCTGAGGCAGAGGCCATGGAGCCATCCTCAGCGCCTGGGCAAACTTTGCCCCAATGGAGCTGCGGGAGGGGAAGAGAGAGACAGGGAGGAAGGAGAGGGGGAGGGGTGGAGAAGCAGATGGGCACTTCTCCTGTGTGCCCTGGCTGGATATCGAACCCGGGACTCCTGCACGCCAGGCCAACGCTCTACTGCTGAACCAACCGATCATGGCGTTTATTATCTTTATAATACTGTACATGCTTGTTTGCTGCACAAAGAATTGCAGTAGGTTTTAGTCAGGCCACAGGGGACTGAGAGGCAGGACAGTCTAGGTAAAGGAACCTGAAGCAAAGACACAAGGTGTAAATAAAGCTCATTTGGGGACTTCTTCTGATTTGAGGGTGTCTGGACATAAGATGAAAATAATTAAAGAGGAAGCTTGAGTGACTATGAGGGTGAGGTTAAGAAAAGTGTGGTACACTAAGCCCAAGAGTGTGTATAATTCCACAGACTATGGGGAAACATTGAGAGAGTTTAGGCGGTGGAGTGATAGGATTAGATTTGTGTTTAAGAGCAACTCTCCTGGCAGCCTCGGGAAGAATAGATGGAGGAAGGAGGGGGTGATTTGCAGAGTGGTAAGTTAACAGGCTAGTGCCTGGAGAAGACTTGACAGCTTAGACCAAAGCATTGACAGTGAGAGTAGAATGAGGGGCTAGTTTCATGACGTTGGGAAGACTGAATCAATATGAGTTTGGGATGGATGATACAGGGGAAAAAATGAGCCTAGTATGGCTATTGGATTTCTTATTAGGATGTGTCATTCACCTCTTAGAATATACAAGAGGAGGAGCATGTGGGAAGGAGAAGAATAAATGATTGATTTAGAAGTCCTTCTGGAGTATTCAAAAACTCTGGTATTGAACATTTAGATATATAGATTTTAGAGCCCAAAGAAGCAGTGTAGGTTAGACATATACATTTGGATGGGTCTCTAAGCATTGGATTTGTAAAAAGACAGGAAAAAATATGTGTGTGTGTGTGTACTAGAAGACCAGAGGGCCTATGATGGAGCAAGCCAAACAAGAGCATTTGCAAGCAGATGTTGGTACCTGGCTTGCCGGGACAGCTGTATATTGTGAAGCCAGCTCCAGGCTCAAAATGGCATCAAAGGGTTAAATAGAGTTACCATACCATCCAGCAATTCCACTCCTAAAATATATACCCCAAAATAAATGAAAACATAAGCTCACATAAAAACTTCACATGAATATTCATAGTAGCATTACTCACAATAGCCAAAAATGTTGAAACAACACAAATATCCATAAACTGACCAAAGGTAAGTGAAAAGTAGTGTTTCATACAATGAAATATAACATGGATAAACTTAAAAACATGATGCTAAGTGAAAAAAGCCAGCCACTTATTATGTGAATCCATGTATAGGAAATGTCCAGAATAGGCAAATCTATGGAAATAAAGTAGTTTATCAACTTTCTAAGGCTGGAGGGATGGAAAGAGTAGTGGATGAGAGACAAAGGGTTCCAGGTTTCGTTCCAGGATAATAAAATGTTCTAAAATAGATTGTAGTAGTTTCAGCACAATCCTATAACTATACTAAAAGCCACTGAATTGTACATTTTAAATGAGTGAATTGGATAGTATGTGAATTACATTTCAATAATGCTGTTAAAAATGGTATGAAAGCACACTTGAAAGTATAAATAAAAGTATAAATAAGAAACACAAGCACAAAGGCTGTCAAGTTATTATAATCTCTATGAAAGTTTACCTAAAGAAAAGTAATCTACTACCCATTGCAACAGCCACTAGAAGACAGGAGATGGGCAAATATTGGGGTGGAGGACCAAAGGAGTCTGTCTACTCAGTACTGTGAAGACTCCCCAACTGTTTGGTGAGAAGAAAATGCAAAGGGTTGGCTGGGAGGTTACCTGGAAATGTACAGAAGTAGTCAAGCAATATTTTCAAACAATTTAGGCAATTTAACACGTAAAGATAAAATATTTTATAGGAAGGCCTTTGCATTTTTGCACATGCTAACTTATTTGGAAAACTTCCACACTAGGGTACTATCAATTGTGTAGGCATCCCACTTGCTTCACTATCACAAAGGTTGCTGCAAGGAATGGAGAAAACAGGCATCAATTTCCAAATAGGCCTAATGCACAAACTTACTTCTTAAGATTTTTGGTAAGGAAAATTAAAGAATGCTTAACAGAGAAGCCACTCAAAACAAGTGTCTTTTTCCGCTTTTTTTATTCCAGTGAGGCGGAGTCACTGACTCTGTCTGATTGTTCCTCCCGCAAGGGCCTTGCTCTTTGCATTCCCTCACTGCTCATGACCAGCCCCTGTCCACCTGCACTCTCTCCCTCTCCATGTTCTGCACTTCTTAAGGAGCCAACTAACAGCAGTAACCTCAGCTCAGTTTGGAGCCCACAACCATTTCTCCGTCCACTAAACACCTCCTGCACATCTGGGTAGAATCTCACAACTTGCTGTTCTCTAATTTGCACATGTGTTTTATCTTTGCAGCCAGGACCTATGAGGTACCATGGCATACAAGATGCTCCTGTCTGTTCCCCATGAAGTCTAGTATGCTGCTGTGGAAGTAAAATGTTCTTATTAAACACCCAACCATGGCACAAGAAAAAATAATTTCAAAATAATTATAATTGTCCCTGTATGGCCAGTAGTTGAGGCTGTCGAGGCCATACACATGCAGGTTCTCAATGGATTCCAGCAAATGCTAAAGAAACAATGCAGCCAAAAAATGGTGGGCCATTAATTTATTAAAGTCTCGCACCAGCTGACAAGCAAACACACAGAGAAAACACTTCCCTTTCACTAATTCAGAGCTACTAAAGCCCTGACACATTCTCTGGTTCCACAACCAAGAGAATCTTCTCTGGTTTCTCCTAGAATCAAAGGTCCCCCCAGTCTTAGCAGAGCTCACAAAGTAACTCCCCTCTGGTTCCTCATCTGCACACCTTCTCTCTCTCTGCAAAACATGGCTTCTTCTTCACCACTCTGCATTCTCTCCTCTCTCAGTTTACAAACATGGCTTCTCTCTGCCTCTTCCCCTTCTCTTCTTTTCAAAACTTTCTGGCACAGAGACTTCTCCAGCAAACAGCAAAACAATGGCCCTTCCCCAGCAGGAAGGTAATTTGCAATGTCACAGACCACATATACCTGGTGCTGCTCAGCCCCCAGTGCAAACTATAAGCAAGCAAACATAAAAATTACATTTTACAAACTTATTTGACCAACCCCCAAATTATTTTGTATAAATAAGTTAAAAACAATTTACCTATTCATCAAAATGCATTCTGGCTCTTCTCTTAATTAAAAAGTTGCTGAACACTTGCTGTGTGCAGAATTATTGTTAAGTTCTATAAATACATTTCCTAATTTTAGCTTATTAATAGTCCTATAAAGTAGTAATTCTTACTATCCTCACTAGCAGATAAAAAATATATGTATATACGCTTGGTATGCTTAAATAATTTGTCCAAGTTCACAAGTATTTCCTCTCGTTAAATGTAATACATTTGCTAGAACATTTGTTCTTTTATCTTTTAATATTGGCCAAAGCCTCTTAATGAAATACTGGAAGATGCACTGGCTCAGAGTCAGGAAGACCTGTGTTTAAATCCTAAACTCTTAGAATCACAGTTTACTTAAACATCCAATGAGGTTAATAATACCTGATTCACAGAGGCATGAGAAATTAATATAATCAAAAGCTCCCAAGCAGAGCAAAAAAAAATACTACTACTTCATCCTCAATCTATTTGAATTATTAATATATCCAGAAGCTTACCATTATTTTTTATTTTTTTTTTATTTTTTAATAAATTTTTATTAATGTTAATGGGATGACATTAATATTTCAGGGTACATATATTCAAAGAAAACATGTCTAGGTTATCTTGTCATTAAATTATGTTGCATACCCCTCACCCAGAGTCAGATTGTCCTCCGTCATCCTCTGTCTAGTTTTCTCTGTGCCCCTCCCCCTCCCCCTAACTCTCTCCCTCCTTCCCTCCTGCGTCCTCCCTCCCCCCACCCCTGGTAACCACCACACTCTTGTCCATGTCTCTTAGTCTCATTTTTATATTCCACCAATGTATGGAATCATGTAGTTCTTGTTTTTTTCTGATTTACTTATTTCACTCCGTATGATGTTATCAAGATGCCACCATTTTGCTGTAAATGATCTGATGTCATCATTTCTTATGGCTGAGTAGTATTCCATAGTGTATATGTGCCACATCTTCTTTATCCAGTCTTCTATTGAAGGGCTTTTTGGTTGTTTCCATGTCTTGGCCACTGTGAACAGTGCTGCAATGAACATGGGGCTACATGTGTCTTTACGTATCAATGATTCTGAGGTTTTGGGGTATATACCCAGTAGAGGGATTGCTGGGTCATAAGGTAGTTCTATTTTCAGTTTTTTGAGGAACCACCATACTTTCCTCCATAATGGTTGTACTACTTTACATTCCCACCAACAGTGTATGAGGGTTCCTTTTTCTCCACAGCCTCTCATACACTTGCTATTACCCGTCTTGTTGATAATAGCTAATCTAACAGGGGTGAGGTGGTATCTCATTGTAGTTTTGATTTGCATTTCTCTAATAACTAATGAAGCTGAGCATCTTTTCATATATCTGTTGGCCATTTGTATTTCTTCCTGGGAGAAGTGTCTGTTCATGTCCTCTTCCCATTTTTTTATTGGATTGTTTGTTTGTTTGTTGTTGAGTTTTATGAGTTCTTTGTAAATTTTGGATATTAGGCCCTTATCTGAGCTATTGTTTGAAAATATCAGTTCCCATTTAGTTGACTGTCTGTTTATTTTGGTATCGGTTTCTCTTGCTGAGCAAAAACTTTTTATTCTGATGTAGTCCCATTCATTTATCTTTGCCTTCACTTCTCTTGCCATTGGAGTCAAGTTCATAAAATGTTCTTTAAAACCCAGGTCCATGAGTTTAGTACCTATGTCTTCTTCTATGTACTTTATTGTTTCAGATCTTATATTTAGGTCTTTGATCCATTTTGAATTAATTTTAGTACACGGGGACAGGCTGTAGTCGAGTTTCATTCTTTTGCATGTGGCTTTCCAGTTTTCCCAACACCATTTGTTGAAGAGGCTTTCTTTTCTCCATTTTGCTTTGTTGGCCCCCTTATCAAAGATTATTTGACCATATATATGTGGTTTTATTTCTGGGCTTTCGATTCTGTTCCATTGGTCTGAGTGTCTATTTTTCCGCCAGTACCATACAGTTTTGATTATTGTGGCCCTATAATATAGTTTAAAGTCAGGTATTGTAATGCCCCCAGCTTCATTCTTTTTCCTTAGGATTGCTTTAGGTATTCGGGGTTTTTTATAGTTCCATATAAATCTTATGATTTTTTGTTCCATTTCTTTAAAAAATGTCATAGGAATTTTGATGGGAATTGCATTAAATTTATATATTGCTTTGGGTAATATGGCCATTTTAATTATATTTATTCTTTCTATCCAAGAACAAGGAATATTTTTCCATCTCATTGTGTCTTTTTCTATTTCTCTTAGCAATTCTTGTAGTTTTCGTTATATAGGTCCTTTACATTCTTTGTTATGTTTATTCCTAGGTATTTTATTTTTTTTCTTGCAATCGTGAAGGGGATTATTTTTTTGAGTTCGTTTTCTAATATTTCATTGTTGGCATATAGAAAGGCTATGGACTTTTGTATGTTGATTTTGTATCCTGCGACCTTACTGTATTGGTTTATTGTTTCTAGTAATTTTTTTGTGGAGTCCTTTGGGTTTTCGATGTATAGGATCATATCATCAGCAAAAAGTGATACCTTTACTTCTTCTTTTCCGATATGGATGCCTTTTATTTCTTTGTCTTGTCTGATTGCTCTGGCCAGAACTTCTAGCACCATGTTAAATAAGAGTGGAGAGAGTGGACAACCCTGTCTTGTTCCTGATTTAAGGTGGAAAGTCTTCAGTTTTACGCCATTTAATATGATGTTGGCTGATGGTTTATCATATATGGCCTTTATCATGTTGAGATATTTTCCTTCTATACCCATTTTGTTGAGAGTCTTAAACATAAAATTGTGTTGTATTTTATCGAAAGCCTTTTCTGCGTCTATTGATAAGATCATGTGGTTTTTGTTCTTTGTTTTGTTGATATGGTGTATTACGTTAACCGTTTTACGTATGTTGAACCATCCTTGAGATTCTGGGATGAATCCCACTTGATCATGATATATTATTTTTTTAATATATTGTTGTATTCGATTTGCCAGTATTTTGTTTAGTATTTTAGCATCTGTATTCATTAGAGATATTGGTCTGTAGTTTTCTTTTTTTGTGCCATCCTTGCCTGGTTTTGGAATGAGGGTTATGTTGGCCTCATAAAATGTGTTTGGAAGTATTGCTTCTTCTTCAATTTTTTGGAAGACTTTGAGTAGAATAAGAACCAAGTCTTCTTTGAATGTTTGATAGAATTCACTAGTATAACCGTCTGGGCCTGGACTTTTATTTTTGGGGAGATTTTTAATAGTTTTTTCTATTTCCTCCCTGCTGATTGGTCTGTTTAGGTTTTCTGCTTCTTCATGACTCAGTTTAGGAAGGTTGTATTGTTCTAGGAATTTATCCATTTCTTCTAGATTGTTGTATTTGGTGGCATATAGTTTTTCATAGTATTCTACAATAATTCTTTGTATATCTATGATGTCTGTGGTGATTTCTCCTCTTTCATTTTGGATTTTATTTATTTGAGTCCTGTGTCTTTTTTCCTTGGTGAGTCTTGCCAAGGGTTTGTCGATTTTGTTGATCTTTTCAAAGAACCAGCTCCTTGTTTTATTGATTTTTTCTATAGTCTTTCTGTTCTCTATTTCATTTATTTCTGCTCTGATTTTTATTATCTCCTTTCTTCGACTGGTTTTGGGTTGTCTTTGTTCTTCTTTTTCTAGCTCCTTAAGGTGTGAAGTTAAGTGGTTTACTTCGGCTCTCTCTTGTTTGTTCATATAGGCCTGAAGTGATATGAACTTTCCTCTTATTACTGCTTTTGCTGCATCCCAGAGATTCTGATATGTCGTATTTTCATTTTCATTTGTCTGTATATATCTTTTGATCTCTGCACTTATTTCTTCTTTGACCCATTCATTTTTTAGAAGTATGTTGTTTAGTTTCCATAATTTTGTGGGTTTTTCCTCCTCTTTTTTACAGTTGAATTCTAGTTTCAAGGCTTTATGATCAGAAAATATGCTTGGTACAATTTCAATTTTTCTAAATTTGCTGATATTGTCTTTGTGGCCCAACATATGGTCAATTCTTGAGAATGTTCCATGTACACTAGAGAAAAATGTATACTCTGTTGCTTTGGGATGAAGTGTCCTGTAGATGTCTATCATATCCAGGTGTTGTAGTATTTCGTTTAAGGCTACTATATCTTTATTGATTCTCTGTTTGGATGACCGATCTAGAGCCATCAGCGGTGTATTGAGGTCTCCAAGTATGATTGTATTTTTGTCAGTTTTTGTTTTAAGGTCAATAAGTAGCTGTCTTATATATTTTGGTGCTCCTTGGTTTGGTGCATATATATTAAGGATTGTTATGTCTTCTTGATTCAGTGTCCCCTTAATCATTATGAAATGACCATTTTTGTCTCTGAGTACTTTTTTTGTCTTATAGTCAGCATTATCAGATATGAGTATTGCTACACCTGCTTTTTTTTGGGTGTTGTTTGCTTGGAGTATTGTTTTCCAGCCTTTCACTTTGAATTTGTTTTTATCCTTGTTGCTTAGATGAGTTTCTTGTAGGCAGCATATAGTTGGATTTTCTTTTTTAATCCATTCTGCTACTCTGTGTCTTTTTATTGGTAAGTTTAATCCATTTACATTTAGTGTAATTATTGACACTTGTGGGTTCCCTGTTGCCATTTTATAAATTGCTTTCTGTTAGTTTTGTATCTTGTTTGATTCTTCTCTTTTGTTTTTCTATCATTTGTTTTTGTTTGTTTGTATTCCATACTTCTTTCTTCTGTTGCTACCTTTTTTAAGTCAAGTGTTTTTGTGGGGGTTTTTTCAAGGGTGGTTACCATTAAGTAATGAAAAGGGTACCTACCATATTCATTGTAGTACCCTTTCTTATGAGTATTTCTGCGCTTCATCGTCCTTTGCTACTGTTAATCTTCATCCTTTCTCCCCCTTTTTTTCTTTTGTTGTCACAGTTTAAGTTTGGTTTTATTGTTTTCTTGGTGGAGCTGTTACTTGTGGTGTTGTTTTCTTTTGTTCTTTGAATCTGGTTGGAAAACCCCCTTTAGTATTTCCTGGAGTGGGGGCTTTCTGATGATAAATTCTCTCATCTTTTCTGTATTTGTGAATATTTTTATATCTCCTTCGTACTTGAAGGATAGCTTTGATGGGTATAGTATTCGTGGCTGAAAGTTTCTCTCTTTCAGGGCTTTGAATATTGGGGTCCACTCTCTTCTAGCTTGTAGAGTTTCTGCTGAGAAGTCTGATGATAATCTAATAAGTCTTCCTTTATATGTTGTATTCTTCTTTTCCCTGGCTGCCTTGAGAATTTTTTCTTTGTCATTGTTTTGTGTCATCTTCATTATGATGTGCCTTGGAGTGGGTTTGTTGGGGTTAAGAAAACTTGGTGTTCTGTTTGCTTCTTGAATTTGAGGCTTTAGTTCTTTCCACAGGCTTAGGAAGTTCTCATCTATTATTTCTTTGAGTATATTCTCCATTCCATTTTCTTTCTCTTCTCCCTCTGATATACCTATTATTCTTATGTTATTCTTTCTGATGGAGTCAGACAATTCCTGTAGGGCTTTCTCGTTTTTTATTATTTTTGAGTCTCTTTCTTCTTCTCTCTGTTGTGCCTGAAGTTGCTTGTCTTCTATTTCACTAATCCTATCTTCTATCTGGGCTGTTCTATTAGCTAAGCTTGTTATCTCGTTTTTCAGTTCGTGAATTGAGTTTTTCATTTCTGTTTGATTTGTTTTTATAGTTTCAATTTCCTTGGTAATATATTCTTTGTGATCGTTGAGTTGTTTTCTGATTTCCATAAATTGCCTTTCTGTGTTTTCTTGTATATCTCTGGGTATTTTTAAGATTTCTATTTTAAATTCTCTGTCATTTGGCTCCAAGGCTTCCAGTATGTTAAATCTTTTTCCATAGATCTTTCCACATCTATTTGTGTTACCTCTCTATCTTTTGTATCCATAATATTCGATTTCCTTTTTCTTATTGGCATCTGAAGGTGGTCTTGTTGATATTGTTAATTAGAATTAATAAAGAATAAAAAAGGGGGGGGGAAAAAAAAAGAAAAACACTCCACACTCAAAAAAAGTAATGATTTATTATTTTCCCCTTTTTCCTTTCTTCTCCTCCCCTCCTCTCACCTCTTTAGGTAAATATTGTGATGACCTGTGAATTATATTATGCTAAATGGAACAAAAACTGCCTATAACAGAGGGCCTGATTTGGGGTGAAGAGTTCAAGGGGCAAAAAAGGGAGTAGGGACCTACTAAATGCAAAAAAAAAAAAAAAAAAAAAAAAAAGGAGGATATCTTAGACAAGCATAAAATGATTTGCTTGTAAGTGATGGTCGACTAAGAGATATAGTGAGAGGGATAAGAGGGAAACTGAAAAAAGGAGAGAAAAAATAATATTTAAAGAAGAAAAAAATAAAAATAATAAGTAAAAATCTGTTGTATTAAGTGGAGTGAAGACTAAATACAATGGAGACTTTGGGTTGGGAGGAATGCTAGTGAGTTAAAAAGCAATGTAAAAAGTACCCAAAATGCCACAAAAACAAACAAACAATGGAAAACCAAAAACAAAAGCAGAAAATAAAAGAAAAAAAAAAAAAAAAGAAACAACAAAAACAAAAAAAAAAAAACTTGAGTCCCAAATTAAATAATTTGTTCGTGATTGAGGATTAAATGAGAGGAAAAGTAAAAGGAGAAAAGAAGGAACGAATAGAAAGGAAAAAATAAGAAAAAGAGAGAAACGAAGGAAGAAAAAAAGGAAAGGGGAAAAAAACAAAAAAGAACAAAAAGAAATCAAAAGGGGAGAGAGTGAGAGTTAAGGGTTTTGGAGTGTAACCCTAAGGGAGAGTAAGGATGAAGAAAAGAAATAAAAAGTAACACTCATGGGTAGTGTAGTTCAAGAAAAGGGTAGCATAAGATGGGCAGAGAATAAAAGGACCAAGATGGAGGAAATACAAATAAAGGCAATAAGAAAGAAGAGAGAAACAACAACAACAAAGAATTAGTGGAACAAGTTATAAAGTCTGTGGATTTTTCTTGATATTGAGAGGTTAACTTCTTCCTTTTTCTTTTCTCTCCCTCTTCCTGGTCGGTGACTCTGTACCCCAGGTTCTGCCCCTGTGTCACGCTTAGGTAGGGATTTGCAGTTGATGGGATTCTATGGCAATGTCATATAATTGGCTTTAGTCTCGCTGGTAGTCAAAGCTTGTTGGCGTTTGTAGAGTCCAACAATGAGAGAGAGTTTGCTTTCCTGGAGTTTCTCCCCTAGTCTCCCCTTTCTGAAATAGCAGCCTGGTGATCCAGCTATGAGGCTGCCACTGCTTCTGTCTGGGGAGTAAGAGGCTCAAAGAGCTGGGAAATCCCCACTCTATCCTCACTCAGCCCAAGGCTCTGGGTAAGGCTCTGGCAGTCAGAGCCTCCAGCGTAATCAGGTGGGGCTGGGAGTCAATTGTTGTCAAGGTGACTGTTCAGCACCTACCATTCAGTTGGACCACTCAACCCAGGCTTTCCACACTTTGTAGCCTGTTTTGGCTGGAAAGAAGATGCACTATTCGCTGCTTGCTATATAGATCTTAATATCTGCCAAGTCCCTCTTGTTAGGTATATCCCTGAATATGGAGGCTCTGTCAATCAGATATTGCCCCCGCCCCTTTAGCGAAAGGCACTGAAAAATATTATGCCTCTTGTCTTGGATCACTGAACTGGGAGAGATCTTATCAATTAGAGCCCCGTGGGTGCGTAGATTTCGTGGGTTAAGCTAATTTCAGTGATTGGATCCGCAGCTGTGCTCCAGAGAGTATTTCAGGCTGCCTACGTGCCCCTCACCCAACGCTTGATTGTTAGCTCGAATGGCTGGGTGAGGTGCCCCGTCCACGGAGAGAATCTCCTGACTAGGAAAGACAGGTTTGGCGCCCCTCCCAGACTATGGCACGGGGCCTGCGGCTTCTCAGAGCACGCCGGTGGTTGCCGGCACTCCCCGGGACGCAGCTTGGGGCGCGCGCGGCTTCTCAGAGCACGCCGGTGGTTGCCAGCACGGACGTGGCGGCTCGGGGCGTGCGCGCGCGCTCGGCTTCTCAGAGCACGCCGGTGGTTGCCGGCACTCCCCGGGACATGGCGGCTTGGGGCGCGCGCGCGGCTTCTCAGAGCACGCCGGTGGTTGCCGGCACTCCCCGGGATGTGGCTGGGGGGGCGCCGCGGCTTCCCAGAGCACTCCGGTGGTTGCCGGCACTCCCCGGGACGCGGCTGGGGGGGGGGCGCGGCCTCTCAGAGCACGCCGGTGGTTGCCGGCACTCCCCGGGACTCGGCGGCTTCTCAAAATGCGGTTGGGGGGGGCGGGTGGCCTCTCAGAGCATGCCGGCGGTTGTGGGCACTCCCCGGGACGCGGCAAGTGGGGGGGGCGTGCGGCTTCTCAGAGCACGCTGGTGGTTGCCGGCACTGCCCGGGACGCGGCGCGGGCAGCTGCACGCGTGGGTTGACTCACCACAGGCGTATTCCCTCCTCAGCAACAGTCCTTTTGCTTTCAGTGTGTGTGTGGAACTCTAGGATGCTCCGAAAATAAATTTTTCTGTTTCTAGTTGACAAATTTGTTGAGATTTTGGGGAGATCTGTCGGACGCGCTGCTCACGGCGCCATCTTCGTGATGTCACTCCACCATTATTTTTTAGAAGAAAACATCTGAGAAATTCCAGAAGGGTAAGGCATTTTTCAGGATGTCAGTGCAAATATATTGAAACAATCATTAGATGTTAAGCTTTCCTTATGATGATAAGGGTGTCCCAATTACTCCATCTTGTTTTTATTAAAGACCAACTTGAAGAGTCTACCAGTCATATGACATATCATTCCTGACTGTTTTCCCAAAGAAGAATGTGTCTCAATTTCCTCAGCAGTAACTCCAAAATGGGAACTTAAAAAGGACAAACTAAAATGTTTTGTGAGCAGGGGGGTGGGGGGGTGCTCAGTAGTAATGACAGGCTCTGCCTCCTGAGGCACTCTATTAAAATATAAATAAGCTACCTGAAAAGTCATCATTCACTGATATATATATATATATTTGAAAGGATTAGTTTAATTGACCAGGACAAGTTTATTGTGATGGTGTTGAGACGGCCCCTGTGTACTGAGGCACATGCCCAGATCTTTGTGGGAGGAGACATTACAATAGACCGGTGGTGGCACAGTAGGTAAAGCGTAACACTGGAACAGTGAAGTCACCGGTTCAAAACCCTGGGCTTGCCCGGTCAAGGCACATATGGGAGTTGATGCTTCCTGACCCCCCTTTCTCTCTCTCTCTCTCTCTCTGTTGCTTCCTTCTCTTTTTTTAATTATTAATTTTAATGGGGTGACATTGATCAATCAGGGTACATAGGTTCAGAGAAAACATCTCCAGGTTATTTTGACATTTGATTATGTTGCATACCCATCACTCAAAGTCATATAGTCTTCCATCACCTTCTATCTGGTTTTCTTTGTGCCCTTCCCCTTCCCCCACCCTCTCCCTAATCTCCCTCCCCCTCCACCCAAATTAACCACCACACTCTTGTCTATGTCCCTGAGTCTCAATTTTATGTCCCACCTATGCATGGAATAATACAGTTCTTAGTTTTTTCTGCTTTACTTATTTCACTCAGTATAATGTTATCAAGGTCCATCCATGTTGTTGTAAATGATCCAATGTCATCATTTCTTTCATTTATTTATTTATTTATTTATTTATTTATTTATTTTGTATTTTTCTGAAGCTAGAAACCGGGAGAGACAGTCAGACAGACTCCCGCATGCACCCGACCGGGATCCACCCGGCACGCCCACCAGGGGGCGACGCTCTGCCCACCAGGGGGTGATGCTTTGCCCCTCCCGGGCGTCGCTCTGTCGCAACCAGAGCCACTCTAGCACCTGGGGCAGAGGCCAAGGAGCCATCCCCAGCGCCCGGGCCATCTTTGCTCCAATGGAGCCTCGCTGCAGGAGGGGAAGAGAAAGACAGAGAGGAAGGAGAGGGGGAGGGGTGGAGAAGCAGATGGGCGCTTCTCCTGTGTGCCCTGGCCGGGAATTGAACCCGGGACCTCCGCAAGCCAGGCCGATGCTCTACCACTGAGCCAATCTACCAGGGCCCAATGTCATCATTTCTTATGGCTGAGTAGCATTCCATAGTGTATATGTACCACTTCTTTTTATCCAGTTAACTATTGAAGGGCTTTTTGGTTGTTTCCATGTCTTGGCCACTATGAACAATGCTGCAATGAATATGGAGCTGCATGTGTCTTTACGTACCAGTGTTTTTGAGTTTTGGGGGTATATTCCCAGAAGAGAGATTGCTGGGTCATATGGTAGTTCTATTCTTAATTTTTTGAGGAACCACCACCATACTTTCTTCCATAATGGTTGTACTACTTTACATTCCCACTAACAGTAGATGAGGGTTCCTTTTTCTCCACAGCCTCTCCAACTCTTGTTATTAGCTGTCTTGTTGACAATAACTAATCTAACAGGTGTGAGGTAGTATCTCATTGTAGTTTTGATTTGCATTTCTCTAATAGCTAATGAAGATGAGCATCTTTTCATATATCTGTTGGCCATTTGTATCTCTTCCTGGGAGAAGTGTCTGTTCATGTCCTCTTCCCATTTTTTTATTGGATTGTTTGTTTGTTGTTGAGTTTTATGAGTTCTTTGTATATTTTGGATATTAGGCCCTTATCTGAGCTGTTGTCTGAAAATATAATCTCCCATTTAGTTGGCTGTCTGTTTTGTTGTCAGTTTCTTTTGCTGTGCAGAAGCTTCTTAGTCTGATTTGGTCCCATTCATTTATCTTTGCCTTCACTTCTCTTGTCTTTGGAGTCAAATGCATAAAGTGCTCTTTATAACCCAGGTCCATGAGATTAGTACCTATGTTTTCTTCTATGTAATTTATAGTTTCAGGCCTTATATTTAGGTCTTTGATCCATTTTGAATTAATTTTAATACAAAGGGATAAACTGTAGTTGAGTTTCATTCTTTTGCATGTGGCTTTCCAGTTTTCCCAGCACCATTTATTGAAGAGGCTTTCTTTTCTCCATTGTGGTTTGTTGGCCCCTTTATCAAAAATTATTTGACCATATACATGTGGTTTTATTTCCGGGCTTTCTATTCTGTCCCATTGGACTGAGTGTCTATTTTTTTGCCAATACTATGCTGTTTTCATTATGGTGGCTCTATACGTAATATAATTTGAAGTCAGGTATTGTAATGCCCCAAGCTTTGTTATTTTTCCTTAGGATTGCTTTGGTTATTCAGGGTTTTTTATAGTTCCATATAAACCTGATTGTTTTTTGTTTCTTTTGTTTAAAAAATAACATTGGAATTTTGATGGGAATTGTATTAAATTTGTATATCACTTTGGGTAATATAGTCATTTTGAATATATTTATTCTTCCTATCCAAGAACAAAGAATATTTTTCCATTTCATTGGTTTTTTTTCAATTTCCTTTAACAATGCTTTGTAGATTTTATTATATAGGTCCTTTACATTCTTTGTTTATTCCTAGGTATTTTATTTATTTTTTTGTTGCAACCATGAAGGGGATTATTTTTCTGAGTTCATTTTCTGATGTTTCATTGTTGGCATATAGGAAGGCAATGGACTTCTGTATAATAATTTTGTATCCTGCAGCCTTATTGTATTGGTTTGTTGTTTCTAGTAGTCTTTTTGTGGAGTCTTTGGGGTTTTCGATGTATAGGATCATATCATCTGCAAAGAGTGAAATCTTTACTTCTTCTTTCCCAATATGAATGCCTTTTATTTCTTTTTCTTGTCTGATTGCTCTGGCTAGAACTTTCAGCACTACGTTGAATAAGAGTGGAGAGAATGGACAACTTTGTCTTGTTCCTGATTTTAGGGGAAATGTCCTCAGTTTTATGCCATTTAATATGATGTTAGCTGATGGTTTATCATAAATGGCCTTTATTATGTTGAGATATTTTCCTTCTATACCCATTTTGTTGAGCATTTTAAACATAAAATGGTGTTGTATTTTATCAAATGCCTTTTCTGCATCTATTGATAAGATCATATGGTTTTTGTTCTGTTTTGTTGATATGGTGTATTATTAATGTTAACCATTTTACGTATGTTGAACCATCCTTGTGATTCTGGGATGAATCCTACTCAATCATGATGAATTATTTTATTAAATATGTTTTTGTATTCAATTTGCTAGTATTTTGTTTAGTATTTTAGCAACTGTATTCATTAGAGATACTGGTCTGTAGTTTTCTTTTTTTGTGTTGTCCTTGCCAGATTTCAGTATGAGGGTTATGTTTGCTGGCCTCATAAAATGTGTTTGGAAGTATTGCTTCTTCTTCAATTTTCTGGAAGACTTTGAGTACAAAAGGAACCAAGTGTTCTTTGAATGTTTGATAGAATTCACTAGTATAGCCGTTTGGCCCTGGACTTTTATTTTTGGGGAGGTTTTTGATAGTTGTTTCCATTTCCTCCCTGCTTATGGGTCTGTTTAGACTTTCTGCTTCTTCATGACTCAGTCTAGGAAGACTATATTGTTCTAGGAATTTATCCATTTCTTCCAGATTGTTAAATTTGGTGGGATACAGTTTTTCATAGTATTCTACAATAATTCTTTGTATATCTATGATATCTGTGGTGATTTCTCCTCTTTAATTTTGGATTTTGTTTATAAGAGTCCTTTCTCTTTTTTTTTTCTTAATGAGTTTTGCCAAGGGTTGGTCAATTTTGTTGATCTTTTCAAAGAACCAGCTCCTTGTTTTATTAATTTTTTCTATGGTTTTTCTGTTCTCTATTTTTTTTATTTCTGCTCTTATTTTTTTTAATTTTTTTAATTTATTCATTATAGAGAGAGGAGAGAGAGAGAGAGAGAGAGAGAGAGAGAAGGGGGAGGAACAAGAAGCATCAACTCCCATATGTGCCCTGACCAGGCAAGCCCAGGGTTTTGAACCGGCAACCTCAGCGTTTCCAGGTTGATGCTTTATCCACTGCACCACCACAGGTCAGGCCTGCTCTGATTTTTATTATTTCCTTTCTTCTGATGGTTTTGGGTTGCCTTTGTTCTTTTTCTAGTTCTTTAAGATGTGAATTTAAGTGGTTTACTTGGGGTCTCTCTTGTTTGTTCATAAAGGCATGTAGTGATATGAACTTCCCTATTACTGCTTTTGCTGCATCCTAGAGATTCTGATATGTCTTATTGTTATTTTTGTTTGTCTGTATGTAACTTTTTATTACTACTTTTATTTCTTCTTTGACCCACTCATTTTTTAAAAGTATGTTGTTTAGTTTCCACATTTCTGTGGGTTTGTTTATCTTTATCTCCAGTTGAATTCCAGTTTTAAGGCTTTATGATCAGAGAATATGCTTGGTATAATTTCAATCTTTCTGAATTTGTTGATGTTATTTTTGTGGCCCAACATATGGTCAATTCTTGATAATGTTCCATGTACACTAGAGAAAAATGTATACTCTGGCACTTTGGGATGAAATGTCCTGTAGATGTCTATCATATCCAATTATTCTAGTGTTACATTTAAGGCCAATATTTATTGATTTTCTGTTTGGATGAACAATCTAGAGCACTCACAGGTGTATTGAGGTCTCCAAATATGATTGCATTTTTGTTGGTTTTTGTTTTTAGGTCAGTCAGTAGCTGTCTTATATATTTTGGTGCTCCTTGGTTTGGTGCATATATATTAAGAAATATTTTGTCTTCTTGATTCAATGTCCCCTTTATCATTATGAAATGACTGTTTCTGTCTCTGATTACCTTTGCTGTCTTGTAGTCAACATTGTTAGATATAAGTATTGCTACACTTGCTTCTTTTTTTTTTTTTTTTTTGGTTGTTATTTGCTTGGAGTATTCTTTTCCAATCTTTCACTTTAAATTTGCTTTTATCCTTGTAGCTTAGATGTGTTTCTTGTAGGCAGCATACAGTCAGATTTTTGTTTTGTAATCCATTCTGCTACGCTGTGTCTTTTTCTGGCCAGGGCCCATTTACATTTAGTGTAATTATTGACACTTGAGGGTTTCCTATTGTCATTTTATATATTGTTTTCTGATAGTTTTGTATCTTGTTTGATTCTTCTCTTTTGTTTTTCTATCATTTGTTTTTGTTTGGTTGTAATCCATACTTCTTTCCTTTGTTACTTCTTTCTTCAAGCTATGTGCTTCTGCAGTGGTTTTATTCAGGGATGGTTACCATTAAGTAATGGAAAGGATACATATCATGTTCATTGTAGCACATTGTCTCATGAGTGCTTCTGCACTCTATCCTCCTTTGCTATTGTTAATCTTTGTCCTCTCCCCTTTTTTGTTTTTGTTGTCACATATTAAACTTGTTTTTATTGTGATCTTGATGGAGCTTTTTACTTTGTTTTGTTTTTTGTATCTGGTCAGAAAACCCCTTTAGTATTTCCTGAAGTGGGCGTTTTCTGGTGATATATTCCCTCCTCTTTTCTGTACCTGTGCTTGAACATCTCTGCCCTAGCCAGCTTATTCCCTCTCCCATAAACTCCCTTCCTCTCAGTTCCAAGTGAAAGCAGCCTTTCCTCGGGTCAGTGAGGAAAGCAGCACACTCTGTTCTCTGTCTTACTTCCTTCAGAGTGGATTATATATTCAGCCACTTTTTCGCCCAGTCGTACTTTTATTTGATGTATGTGTATTTCAGATGCTCCTGGAATTGGTTTCCCTGTCTCTAGTTGTTGAATTTGTTGAAGTTTCAGGGAGAGGTATTGGGAGCACTCCTCACGGCACCATTTCTCTGACATCACCGCCCCTTCTTTCTCTAAAATGAATTTTTTTTTTAAAAGATAAAGTCTTAGAGAAAAAAAAAAGAAAGAAACAGGGTCTGGAACAAGAAACACTGTCTGAGAGGACTATGTCAGAAACAGTATAAAAATACCAAGAACCTGGAGAAAGGGGACAAAAAAGTCCTTTCAGAGACATCTTCAGTATAAACCAGTTTCTGACCCCTTCACAATGGCTCTCGCATTATGGGTAACCATGCATAGGAAAAGGAAAAGCAAAAGTCCTGAGATCTTTCAGCTACTGTGACTACATATCTGGGCTCATATTACTGGGCAGGCAAGATTGACTCAGGGTGTGGCTAACTTCTCCCAGAATTCTTTAGAATTTTCCATATCATCAATAGATTTAATTGACTACCTAAGCAGAGACCTTAAGTCTATTCATCAAGTCCTTGGTTTGGCTAAGGGCCTTAGACACTCAGACACTTACAGCTGGAGACCAAATATTCCTCACACACCTCACTCCCAATTTTTACCTTCCAGTTTCTATAACACCATCTAACCTCTCCTAAATGCTCACCACATATTGGCTGCATGTGTCACCTATACTTGTCAAGGGGAGGGAATTCTTCATAATACATATCCTTGAGCTACCTTATTTCTTCTATTTTGGAACCAGTAAAACTGGAGTGGAAGCATGTGTCTTAGTCAGCTGGGGCTGCTATAACAAAATATCATCTCCAGGGGTCTCAAACTTGCGGCCTGTGGGCCGCATGCAGCCCGCCGAACAATTTTGTGCGGCCCACAGACTAATCCACGGGCTTACTTAATTTTATCCAAAATATTTTGAACTTCGTGGATTAGTCTGCAGGCCGCACAAAATTGTTCGGCGGGCCGTGAGTTTGAGACCCCTGATAGACTGAATGACTCAAATAACCAAATTTTATTTACTTACCATTCCAGAGGCTGGAAAGTCCATAGTCAAGGTGCCGACTGATCTGGCTCCTGATAAGCACTCTCTTAAGGTTTCCAGATGGTCCTCTTCTCATGTGTCCTCACATGGCCCTTCCTCAGTTCATGTAGAGAGACTTCCCTTTTTGTCTTGATGGAAGGCCGCCAATACTATCAGACTACGACCCCACCATTACGACCTCACTGAACATTAATTGCCTTCTAAAATCTCTACCTTCACAGAATTTCACATGGAGCATAACGGCTTTGACATATGAAGTGGGAGAAACTGTGGGAGACAATTTAGTTCATCGCACCAAAAAAATCTGCATTTTCAGCCAAATTCTTTGGTGAGTCTAAGAACCTCATTTTGAGAGGCCCTGCTTTCAACATATTTCCACGTAGCCTTCATAAAAGGAACACAGAATACATTATAACTAATTTTAATTCTAAAATATAAAATCAAACAACACACATGTAACTGCAATTGTGTTCTGATGCTGGTAAGAACACTAAACATCACCTCAAATGAGCATGCAGATACATGAGAAAACTGAAGCCTATGGCACAGAGTAATTGAAACATGTTTTTCTTGAGTAGTATATTTAGATAACCTTTGAGAGGCATTGAGGTGTAGCAAAATCTTTAAAAAATTACTTAAAAAAGACAAACATACTTCCATTTACTCAAAAGAAACATTAAGAGCAGCAGAAACCGTTGCTAATTAAATGCAAATAGTTGGTTAATGTGCAGTGCAATTATCTTTTACTCAAAGAATTACATTTGGAATACTGCATGTATCATTTCCTTCTTGAAGGAAAACAAATTCTCTCAAATCCACCACCAAATTACTCAGCCCAAATGGCGCAAACCTTTTGCCAATGCGTTAAGAGCCACCCATACCACACAACCATCTACCTCAGTTATTTTGCACAATATGCCTGAGTATTATTACTACAAGTTTGTGTCATCCAATTAACAATGCCATCATATGTTTTCTTTTTTGCTCAGAATGTATTATCAAGCAAACAGTTTAACAAATGTATGTATCTTCTGTTACTAACTTCTTTTTTTTTCCAGAAAAAACTGAATGGTATTTCTCAGCCTTGAAAACTACAGAGCATTGGTGGTTGAAACGTTGTTTGCAATTGAAGAATTTGCAATTGAGACTGGATATGAGGAGTAATGAAAAGTATTTCTAGGCTTTTGCTCCATAATGTGAAATCTAAAATCTTTTAGAAAGAAGGTTTTTTTAAAAATGTGTATTAATATGTATTTTTTTAAATGTCTATCTAGTTTAAACGGAGCCAAAGATAGTATTCTTTACTTGCCACTTAGAAGACGTCCTGTAGGGGGGATAATCTTTCCAATTATTAGTATTTTTGGATAAAAAAAAGAAACTTTTAACTGAAGAGTGCTAGGATGGAAAGAGGCACATCTAAATAAAATAAAAACCATAAGAGTATTTTTCTGCAATGTATCATTTATACTGTCTTTATCAAAAATAAGCAGGGATGCTTTTGAAAAATACAGATTCCAAGCCCACAGCCCTTTACAGAACTTCAAAATCTCTAGGATCAGAGATCAGACAGAAATGCCTGGATTGAGCATTTTCTAACCTGTCCTACAACTGATTCTTATGCACAGAAGAGCTTTAACCAACAGAGAACACAAATTAAAGAAATATACATTATCACCTTTCTCCATCAATATTATCTATGATTCTGCAGTCCAAGAAAACCCAAGAGAAGACAATGAATTCCAACAAAACTAAAAACAATACTATTTTAACTTAGATCCTTCATCTGCCACACCATTTAGAGCCTGCCTTTTTTCTCACTAGCCTCAGATGGCTTTAAGGCACCACGGTGATCTTTTCAACTGCCATATAACTCTGCAAGTCAGATCCTTGACTACTATGAGGCTCTCCAAATAGGTTGAAAGGCAATCCGGGAAGCTTGACCTCAAAGGAGAAGACAGTCGCCTTGTCTTTCTATTTCTCTGTTATCTTTTTCTCTCCCCTCTCTTATTCACAGAGAGAATTAAGCACCATTCCATCAATTTTCATTTTTCTATGTGGCTGAGTTGCCTTTCAACAGTTCATACCTGGTGACATTATACAGCTTCTACTTATTGTACCACATACTCAACCTTATTTCTTCTATTCTGAAATGCACATTTTTTTCACATTTCAATATCTCTGAAATCACAGTGCTTCTTACAAATGTGTGTCCTTTTCAAGCATCTGTGAATTGCTCTATCACTATGCCCGCCAGTCTTTCCCCCCTGTGAGACTGGAGCCGCTCCTTTTCCATCCTTTCCTTCAGAAACCAATCCTGAGAGCCCCTCTACTATAAGCAAACAAGCAACAGGACAAGGTCAATTTCTTTGCACCATTGCTTGGTTCTGATATCAACCAGCTGAGTTAATACAACCATTAGAGACTCCTCTTCGTCAGAAGGTGGGTAAGACAGAGTCAGGAAACTCACTTGGCACTTAGCCCCTTCAAGAATTTTTTCATTGCATATAAAATAAAGTGATAACAAAGATTTAGTTTATTTGGTTTATTTTTCTTTCTTAGTGATACCTAAAATGATGGCACACCATACATTTAGTGGCATATCAGTTCTGATAAAATGTAATAGATAGTAGTAAACTATTTTTATAAGGTGAAAGGAGGAGAGATAGTGAAGCGGACTTCGGTATGTGCCCCTACTGGAATCCACCCAACAAGCCCATGAAGGGCTGATGCTCGAGTCCCAACTATTTTTAATGCCTGAGACTGATGTGCTCCAAAGGAGCAATCATTAACAACTGGGGTCACACTCAAACCAATCAAGCCACTGGGAGGGAAAAAGGGAGAGAAGGGGGGAAAGGGAAAGGAGGGGGAGAGGGAGGTAGAAGCAGATGGGTGCTTCTCCTGTGTGCCCTGATCGGGAATGGAACCCGCGCCATCCATGAACTGGGTCAACACTCTATCAACTCAGCCACCGGCCAGGGCCAAACTTTTAAAATTTTTTTCAATTACAATTTACATTCAAAATATTCTCTATTAGTTTCAGATGTACAGCATACAGTTAGACAATGGTGTACTTTACAGAGTGGTCCTCCTCATATTTCAAATACAAATCCAGCTCCAGACATAGTTATTATGATATTATTGACTATCTTCACTATGTTGTAATTTACATCTTTGGACTATTCTGTAACTACCAATTTGTACTTCTTAATCCCTTGGCACACTTTACTAATGGAAAGCTGAATCAGTGGGATGGGGTGAGGGAAGGAGCTTTCAGCTCTCTTCAATGAGTTATGGCCCAAAACAATTTTTTTAATATCACTATTGTTTAAATTTTTCTTTTTATCTCTGCTGAGGGTCCCACAAAAGTATTGCCACATCTTTCCTGAAGAATGGGTGGGCTTGATCTCATTTCTGGAGGACTGTCTCCATAGCTATTAGTCTGATCATGCCACTTCTACTTTCATCGAGCAGTCCGCAGTGGACAGAGAACGCTCTGTGTGTACCTGTGCGACAGCTCTTCCCTCAGGTCGCCAAAGGCTGCCATCACTGGGGCTGGCTTTAGTTCAGCTCTCTCTCTCTCGATCAAGTTAATCGCATTGCTCTGGAGTTAGGTTTGGAGAATATTTTGAAGGGCATCATCTAGAATCACATCAAAATATCTGTCAATATCTTCCCTCAGGTCGCCAAAGGCTGCCGTCACTGGGGCTGGCTTTAGTTCAGCTCTCTCTCTCGATCAAGTTAATCGCATTGCTCTGGAGTTAGGTTTGGAGAATATTTTGAAGGGCATCATCTAGAATCACATCAAAATATCTGTCAACCCTGAAAATTGACATGCTTTTGCTGTTTGTAATTAAGGTAACATAGGTTTATAACATTAGATAAGTTTTAGGTGTGTGACATTATAACATGCTGCCTTGTGCTCACACCGAGAGTCCAGTGCTGTCCATCACCACACCATCGGTCCCCTTTACTGCTTCACCTCCCTGCGTCCACCTTCCTCGCTGGTAACCATCAATCTGTTGTCTGACTCTATGAGTTAGTTTTTATTTATTTTTTGTTGTTTTTCCATTTGTTTTGACTTTTTCATTTTGTTTTTATATTTCACATGAGTGAAATTACAGTTTTATCTTTTTCTCTCTGACATGTTCTTTAAGGTAAAGGTTAGGTGTCTATTTTTATCCCAGGAGGAGCTTCTTGCTATTTTGAAAACACCCATGAAAAGGAATCCTATAGTCAGAGAGTCAGACCCTAAATTTTTTTCATTTGTCTTTGAGAAGACTTGTAAAGTCTGCAGGCTAAGGTAGCTCCTTAAACAAGTGTCCCAGAGGTAGACAGCAGATGGGTCTTACCCCTATTTGCTAGATTGCATTACATTATTTACCTGTCTGTCTTCTCCTTAAGGCTGAAGCTCTTAAAAATAAACTTTGTTGCTACTCATTTATAGCCTTCTTCATTGGACTAGCAGAGTAGGTTGTAAGAGTAAAGTTTCTAGTACCTAGATGACTATTAATTTTGTTAACTGACTGTATTAATAATGAATGATTAAAATTAATGATCATCAAAGCATAGAATATTAGAGCTAGAAGTGATATTAAAGATTATTTAGCCCCAAAATCTTATGGAATGGATAGAAAGAATATATTCTAGCAGTTAGATACCTCACGTGCACAGAGCACAGTGGCAGAACCATGAAGGTCTACAGATAACACCTGTGCAGCTCCTTCCACGACAACACACTATGATCTGCTACAATGTCACTCACAATTTTATATGGCATACCTATGAATGAGGGTATTAAATTAATACATGTATTAATCACCTGCAGTAATGACGGATAAGGAACTAAAAGACCCCAAAGTTTTCTCCCTCAAACCATTAGAAGCAAATAATAAAGTTAACTCTTTACTAACCTTTTATTTTTATATCTTTACTATAGCATATCAGATTTATAATTAAATATATAAATAATATAAAAATAATTATATATAAATTATATAGGTTTTGATCCAAGCAGGAAACAGGACACACAAAATTATAGTTAGAGTAAATACCATGTTATTTATCCCATGTCTCTTAAGTAGAGGGTGATAGTTACTAATGCCAACATTTCTACCAGGAGCAACACTGACAAAGGATGAGATGCCGATCCCTCAGTACCAGGGTCATTACGGATCCCTGTCAGTTTTTTGATGAGATGGGTGGCAGTAATTCTGGAATGCTAATGCTAAGTATCAGTTTTTGCAAGAAATGCTTATACATCTTCAGTACTAACTTGTAAACATTATTGCCATCACCTTATCATCATTGCAAATAGTAAAAATACAAGTAGTGAGAGCCACAATTTTCAATCACTGTACAATTTAGAAAAAAAACACAACTTTTTACTACGTACAAGAACATTTCTTCCCTGAGGTTCCAGATAGCAAAGAATTGAAATAAAACTGCTAACAGTTACCTACTGTATATAACTGGCTACTATTCATGTAGTGGAAAACCTTCGAAATATAACTCTGTTACCTCTGCCCTATATTCACCTGCTGAATTTACCTGACAGTAAGTCTTGATTTGGAGAGGGCACGGTTGAAAGGCAGAACAATATGGAGCTATTACTAAGTTTTAGTCTCTCAAAATGCATAAGACACTGAGTTCTTTGCAAAATGAAATGTATGAAGACATATCAGGACCATTCGTCCAGCTTCATTCCTGGTACTTGATCACACTGCTCAGAGAAAATCAGTCCACTCGTTTTCATGAGCCAGACTGGACAGAGGTCACTATTCACATCTCTCCTCTGTAATGACTAAACAATAGGCACTTAATGCAAAGCATGGTCAGGGAAACATGTTTGTCCTCATTCTGGTGAACTTTCACACTGCACAGAGATAATCCTTACTCAATAAAATTTGGTTTTCACCTTCATCCTAAATTTCCTCCAAAAATGATCATAAAACTGTTGATCTCACTCTCCCCAATACAGCAGAGGCCCATGCCAAACATTAAAAGTGTCCACCTCTCTAAACTGTTCTAAGAGAACCTTGCTCTAATTGGTCTGCGTGCCTTGCAAAGAAAACACCAGCACGCGTATAAACAGACTGAAAGGTTGTCTGATTCCACTGGGACTCGTACAAGTCCCTGTGTTGGGTAAGCTTCCTGCACGTCCTTGGCAATGCTCATTAGCAAACACAGCTGAGACCTCTCCAAAGGGAATTGGGTGGGGGTAGCATGAGAGGAAAAGGGTATGTCTTTTCTCTCCCTGGATCTACAAGTCCAAGGACTATAAAATGCTCTATATACCTCAACAGTGAGATACCCAGAATCATTAAAAAAAAAAAAAAAAAGGAACAGCAGAACCTTTGCTCTCCTAAGGAAAGATGGGCAATCCAGTTCAAACCCCATTAGTTCAAGTTCCCGATCTCATTTCCTGCCTGGCCCGTGTGAAATACAAGAGATGGCACATATTGGCTGAATCCCAGGCACTGACTACCGATACACCCACAGCCAGGGGTGACCTCTTCTGACAGATTTTAATACACTGACTCCTTACACAACTTATTTACTATCTATTACTCTATTCCCAAGAGGTTGTGATTCATTTAGTTGCAACAAATTTAAAATGAATCCAGTACATACTACAATATGTTCTGAAGTGGTTTATGGTACCAGGAAGTATATAATTATTCCCTCCCAGCTATTCAGTTTTGCTGACAGCAGATCGTAATTGTGTAGACCTACACCATACATGATCCTAGGGGGGCCTTTCAAAGCAACACATTTTGAAAAAATATATATATCTAATGAAAATTTTTGTGTAAATGACAGCTACCACAACTAAGAGCAGAACACTTAAACTACAATTTGAGTTTTGTCAGAAGGAATGTGGGGATAGTGTAGGAAAAAAGGGAAAATGTACATCACTTCATATACATATACAGTCTATGAGAGTAAAAGGATAATTTTGCCTAATGTGATTCTCTAAATTTAATGTTAATTCTTAAAATTTTTATTTTTGTATGACTATATTAAAGATTATAAAATTTAATCTAGAGAGAGGTTATGTATTAAACTATTATTTACTTAGCTCATTTCTTCCCCCTTCTTGCTCCCATACTGTGCCTTCCAAGGTTACAATCAGGTCCACAGAAATGTCAAGAAATCTGCTAGAAGCCTGCACTTCAAGTCCCTGGAGACCAGGTGTGGGCTCATCACTCACAGCTGTGACTGCTCTCTGACTCTCCTTGCCGGAAAGCTTTGCTAAGCACTTAAATCTTGTGTGTCCTGGTTTCATATTTTGGAAATAAGTCTTCCCCCATTTCACTTTATCAAGAATCATAATCAGTTGAAGAAACCATCTAAGCTGTGACATGAAAATCACTTGGATGAGCCATCTAAGAGCACTTACCTCTGAGGGAGTTCACGGGCCCTACAGAAGATGTGGTATGGAGGACAACAGAAGAGAGGAATAGGTTTCTTCTAGATACAAAATACAATCATAAAAAACTGATAAAAAGGAATAAAATATGGCACAGAAAAAAAATGAACTGAGCCTATAAGTTCCCTGTGCAATACGACAGTACAGACAAGATTCAAAGCCTTTTTCTACTTGTCATCAGTCAAACACACCTTCACACACAGAGCTGCCACAGCACTCTCTTCTAGGGCTGTGCCTTGGGAGGTACTGCTCAGTACACTTCCTTCCTTCCATGACATCCTTTTAATGACCAAGCTGGTTGGGCCCAAACAGAAAGACTTCAAGGTGAATCCATCTTCTGAGTCCACTTATCATAAGTCCAGCCGTAATGCCACTGGGAGAGAAGTAAAACTGGTGGAATATTTGCTGTGTTAGAGAGAAGATGACTGGAGTTATCCTGATGATCACTGGCCCAGATAAAATTAGCTTATTTTATTATCGCTAATTTTATTTTACCTGGTCCTTCCATGGTCTCTATAGCTATTCACTCTTTTAATTACATGGCTCTTGTTATCATTATTTTTGTATTTCTGTGCTTACGTCTCTGTTGAAATAAGGCAAAGCATAAAGAAGTCATCAGCTTGAGTTAAGGAATCTCAAAAACATAAAATAGGTGAGTTTCAAATAAACTTACCCTAGTCAGTGGTCGGCAAACTCATTAGTCAAAAGAGCCAAATATCAACAGTACAACGATTGAAATTTCTTTTGAGAGCTAAATTTTTTAAACTGAAACTATATAGGTAGGTACATTGCTATTAACTTAATTAGGATACTCCTAAGCTGGCCTTTGCGCCCACACTCAAGTGGCCAAAGAGCCGCATGTGGCTCATGAGCCATGGTTTGCTGACCACTGACCTAGGTATACCTACTACAAACTGAGTGCAACATACAGCTTTGTGCCTCTTAGTGGACAATGCAAAACATAAAATGTGACTATGTAATAATCTATGAATATCATTTCATTAAAGAAGACAAACTTGACCTGGCATATTTTAAGATAAATTTAACATGTGGATCTTTATGACTAAAAAAAACTAATAATGAGAAAGGTCTTCTCATTGGCTACTAATAAAAACTACAGAAACCGACTTTATATGAACATTTCTTAATCTAATTCTTAGTGAGGTCAAAAGCATTGTGTTAAAATCATTTCAATGAGGACCAAATATATGGTGACCTGTTCGTTTACATCTAAGAACAATCCAGATGTGGCAGAAACTGCCCAAGAGGAAGTCTGTATGAGGAAAATATATGTTTCAAAGAAAAATTTATATAAGGAAAAGCCACCAGATCTCCTACAAGTGAGGATAAGGTTGCCAGTACATCTCTTCATGAATATTTGCCATGGAGAAACCCAAGTTCAGGAGGGTAGAAGGACAGACAGAACTGTCAGGTGAAGAAATAACCAACTGAGAAGGGTCCAGGCAAGCAAGGGTTGAAGAACAAGCAAACACATCAGAGGAAAAAGAAGAAAAAATTATTCCAGAGAGACTATGCAAATGATGGTCAACTGCTGAGGACATTCATTTTATTTAGGCTCTATAGTATCTCTTCTGGACTGACAATTAAACACAGCAAAATGATATGTACACTTTTCTTTTTATAGAAAAATCTGGAGAGTCAATTTGAGACTAAAGGCACAGGGAGTAAAGTTGCCTTAAGGTGGTGGCGCACTGGATAGAGCATCGGACTGGGATACAGAAGACCCAGGTTCGAGACCCCAAGATCGCCAGCTTGAGCGTGGGCTCATCTGGTTTGAACAAAAGCTCACCAGCTTGGACCCAAGGTCGCTGGCTCAAGCAAGGAGTTACTTGGTCTGCTGCAGCCCCACAGTCAAGGCACATATGAGAAAGCAATCAATGAACAACTAAGGCATCGCAACAAAAAACTGATGATTGATGCTTCTCATCCCGTTCCTGTCTGTCTGTACCTATCTATCCCTCTCTCTGTCTCTGTAAAAAAAAAAAAAAGAAAGAAACTCAAAGTTACTCTGTATTGAAGCAGTACACTTTTTTCTACAGAGCCAGATATGCAAGTGGTGAAGATGATTTTTTCTTTTTAAAATTAAAAGAGTATGTTCTCATTCTTACCCAGAATGTGAGAGACTACCCAGAAGGCCTTCAGAATGTTGTGGTGATGTTCAAATACAGTGTCACAAAACTTCTGCACTAAATTCCTAATATGGCTACTCAAAGGTCATTCAGAGTCATGAACTGTGGTCTCCACAATGGCTGGCAGAGGGGAAGAGAGGGATCTACTCATGGGTCTCTGTTTCAAGACCACATGTGTCCTGAAGAAGAAACATTAATTTCTTAGTTATTACAAATGCTCTATGAGGGCCAGCAGAGCTCTGGGGGCCACACAGAGGGAACTGAGCCAGAGTCCAAGCAGATGGAGGGGTTTGGCAGGAAGAGAGCAAGTGATCCATGAGGATGGATAAATCGCAGAAGATGAAGTCACAGAAGAGCCAGCAGTAGCTGCAGAGCTGCAAAACTCATGGTTTGGGAAAGAAGCCACATTTGTGGGTACCGCAATTTAGCAAGCAGGGGGAGCTATACTGCAAACCACTGGAGACTAAACTGTCAGAATGGGTGCTATATAGTAATATTAAATTTTCAATACTGATTGTTAATATTGCATGAGCTATAATATTGATTAGTACCAAATTATAGAAGCCACTTAACAATACCTGTTTTACTTATAGCCCACAATAGCAATTGTCAACAGCAATTTGGATAATAATATGCTAAGAATGGAAAACAATGAAATCTGGAAAAGATAAAAAAATGAAAAAGTGGTCAACTCTATCTGTAGAAAAACGGGTGATAACTGCTGAGGATATTGAGACTAGAAATGTATACAACAAAGCTCTACTCATAAATATACTCCATCATTACTCAGAACCTGCTGGGTGCCAGACTGATGCAAGTGACAGTTAGGCAAGAAGTGATTTAGAATGAGACATTGAGACAGGTATCTGAAAAGTCCATTAGTTTTCAAAAATTGAATGTAAAAACATTTAAAGGAGGGCATTGGAGCAATCAGATCTTAGTTCAAATCCTGCCTCTACCCTTTAGTGACATGTTGCTGTGGGCCAGTCACTTAATGTTTTATAATAGTAAGTTAAAGGAAGATGTAAAAATACTGATTACTCCTTTACATGTTTAAAGACTATGAAAGAACCCACAAAGAATTTCTGTCCATGAAGGTTGTATCTATAGTATTCATCATATTAGAAATTTAAACTGAAAATTTAAAAAATATTTAGTCGTTATTCAAATATAACAACAAACCCATTGTATGTTATAGCACATTTTTAATGAAAAATATCTATATTGTCTAAAAATAGTGACAATAATGTCATGGTTTATATGTTTGTAAGTGTCTTGAATGTTCTGAGTTAGGGGACAATAGGATTCTTTTATTTGCTTCTGAATTCAGTAGGCTCTTTTACTTGAAGTTTACAATGAGAATTCAGCTATCCATAGACATGTTGTTAAGAAGTTTCTTAAAGTTTCTTAAAGATTAGCTACAATGTGCAATCTGAAGGCATAGCAGTGAACTTTGTATAGCTTGTTACATTGAAGTCCAGGGATCAACCTTGCACTTGAAATGGACACTTTACCAATGCAGCAGAAGTGCTTTTTGCTAACATCCCACTTTATCACACAGAATATTAAAAAGTCATGTATTAAAGAGTCATGATGTAATGCACTTAGTCAGTTTTACACTCTTATCACAGACATTATTAAGTGAAACAGGAAATTTTTGTTTAACCATGAATGAGTGGTGGCGATGAAGAATCCGACTAGTACCATTCGATGCTACTGCCTCCTTTATTTGTGTTAAGGCTCCATTGTCCCCTTGTGCCCACTGCTTTGTACAATCAGTGCAGTTGTCACCACAGTGAAAAAGGCCAGTATTAATCATTCTAAAAATGATGTCCCTCACAGAATGCCAGAAAATGTATTGGGGTGCCCAAGAGCCCACATGTCACACTCTGAGAACCACTGCTTGTGGCTTCAGAAAAGACAAAGGTTAGAACAGATGTGGGGACAAAACCAAAACAGAACTCTGGGAACAAATTGTATGCCAAACGCCACATTACTCTTTTAAGAGTAATATTGCTCCTCCATTCAACACCTTACAGTCAACTTGTCCTGGGGAAACAAAAGGAAGTAACTTCAAAATGATGTGTGGGCAGTGCTTTTACCTTATAGAGAGGTTCTGATAGAGGTAAAGAGTAAGGGTAGGGCTCTTTTCTTAAGGACCAAGCATTTCAGAATAAAATTTTTCTTTAGAATATTTTTAAATTTATCACTATAAAATAATACAAGTTCATTATATAAACTAAAAAATATTTTTTAAAACTACAAAGGCGGCCTGACCTGTGGTATCACAGTGGGTAAAGTATTCAATGTGGAACACTGAGGTCACAGGTTCAAAGCCCCAGGCTTGCCTGGTCAAGGCATATATGGAAAGCAACTACTGTGAATTGATACTTCCTGCTCCTCCCCCATTCTCCTCTCTCTCTCTCTCTCTCTCTCTCTCTCTCCTATGTAAAAATAAATAAATACAATCTTTAAATAAATAAATAAAACTACAAAGGAGAAAATATAATCAGCTAAGATCCCATTCAGATTTAACAACCATATTTGATTCTTGTACCTTTCAATAATATATATAATTCTTCATTTATATATTTGTGATTTTCTTATTTATATGCAATTTTTTATACCAGCATTATATTTTAAATATTTTTTCATATAACAAAACTCAAACACATGACTTTTAATCATAACACAATATGCTACTGGATGGAAAAAATCATCCTCTTAATTGGATTTTTAATTGGATTTTTTACCTTATGTGGTATTCTTTTAATTTGATATAAATACAGATCTGTTTCTGCATGTCAGCTTATATTCCTCAGAATTTATTCCCTGAAGTAGAATCATTGAGTGAAGGGTACGAAGAATTTTTAGACTTTTGCCACATAAAGCCAAATTTATTTCAAGGAACATCATGATTGCCTAGATAAAGACACAGAAGAAACACATACTTTCCTCCCCTCTAGCATTTACTCCCCTTTAAAAAGACAGATAAGATCATTTTTGAAAGAAGAAAAAAGACTGCCATTTTTTAAAATGGAAGAAATGGTGCCAACATATTCCATATATGTGAGAAATTCCTGAAACATAAAAATATGATGTAATCTGATTATAGACTAATACACAGCATAGAAAACCACACTGCCAAACACCAATGCTTAGCAGGAATCTCCCCTAGGTAACTCAGAAAAAGCTAGAAGTTCAACAGCAGTGAGCACAACTACAGAAAGAAGCCAAGATATATCATATGAGTAGACTGAGTAAAGTACTATATTTAGAGCTACTGGACCAAGTGGCCTCTTCTCTTCCTTTGCAGTTAGAGGCTAAGTGACTCTTTCCTTTCAGGATTAAGCCCAGAGAACTTTCCTTTGAAGAAAATGGGTCAACTCCCAGAAGATAGTTCCATATATGGGTGATGAAGTCTGAGAGAACAAAGAGCCTGGCTTAAGGTAACATCAAAATTCTATAGTATATACAAGAAACAATACACTGTCTGACTCAGAAATGAAATTCACTGAGTTTCCCATCCCCACAGCCAAGTCCTTACTTGGCAGTGAAGATCTTCATTGGACAGACAGTATGCTCTGCCCAGCAGTGCCACTGTGAAGTGCCTCCTGTCAATACACGGTGCCTTTCAGAGTTTGAAATCAGGAACTCACATTCAGGGATGTTGGGAAAACAGACCTAGAAAACTGCACAGTAATCCCAAGCAAGTGAATTATACTAATTAAACAAGACCTTTATTCATAAATCTAAATAAATAGTCAAACAAGGATCACCAGATATTAGAGGAATATCAAAAGCATGAAAATAAGAAATCAAAATTTAAAAACAAATAAACAAACCTGGGAGAAAACTGAGTCAAATCTAACGGGGAAATAGTTCTTCAGAAGCATTCTTAGTCTCTTCAGTGACAGGATATCAAGGGTGTGTATCAAGAAAAGGCTTCTAAAAAAAAAAAAAAAGAAGAGGCTTCTATAGAAAGGGGACATTTCCAGGGCAAAAGGAGCAAGATTTAGAAATTTTTCAAACAAAATTAGTTAACTATGGGCTAAATCTGTGGCTTTTAACATTTTCTGACAAATAAATACATTTAACATTACAATATGCAGTGTTTATGTACTGTATGTATATATTATATGCATAAAGTTTCACTCAATAATTCCTAAACAGCCACTATAATCCTAGAATTCAAAGGACAAAATAAAATTCCTAAAAGCTTCTAGATAGAAAAAAAATTACAAAGCAGTAAGATTACATGTGTATATCTGACATACACTCCTCATTATCATCAGTTTCCCTTCAGCAATATTGTATGCAATACCACAAAAGGAAAGATTTTTAAAATCTTAAAGAAAAATGATAATAAATGTAAACTTTCATACTCTGCCAAACTAGTAAAAGGGGAAAATAAACATTATGTTTACAATTGTAAGACATCCCGGGTGGATCCCGGTCAGGCGCATGCGGGAGTCTGTCTGACTGCCTCCCCGTTTCCAGCTTCAGAAAAATACAAAATAAATAAATAAAAATAAATAAAAAACAATTGTAAGACATGGCTTTTTTGGTGACATTATAATGGACAGAATTTCATCCACACCCCTCTTTCTCAGGCAAAGCTAAGGTGAGGGCTGTGGTCTGCCGCAGAGCTGATGGCTCTCTGGGATCTGCCAGCAGGCTTACTCCAGCAGGACTCGGATGACATTCAGGAGACTCACTTTCCTTACCCCTCTCGTTCTCTTCTTCATTTCTGTTTTGGGGATGCACCGTGAGGTCACATGCAGTAATTACAAGCAACTGCACAACTTTCTCCCTGCTCTAGGTACCTAACGGGTATTGGCAAAGAGGTTTAAAAACTGAGGTTTATCTGGTCTCTGGATGTGAAGAGACGGAGGGAAAATCATGGTCAGAAACAAGAGATATTTATCTTGATTTGATTAATACTAGAGGAAAATAAAATGATTAGGGGACATAAAGGCAGCTTCTAAAGAGATTCCCCTGATCCAAGAGGGCCAGTGAAGGTAGAGAACATATTAGAATTTTATCAGTCTTTTTAACTTTTTAAAGAAACATTTCTCCCAACTAAGTGGGCCTACTGCTCTATTTTGAGGCATTTAAATTTAAAATATGGTTTTGGTGAATATTATCCGCAAACCTAGGCAAGATCTCATCACATCTGATATTATTTCCTCACTAGGAAATTCTTCCTAAATCTAGGATATAAATTCTTCCTAGATTTTTTAAAAAGCCTTTTATTTATCTGGAGTTGTATTTTTTTATTTTTACTTTTAATCTATGTAGAATTCATTTTGCTATATTTTATGCAAATACATTATCACTTGACTTTTCTCCAAATAGCCAATTTTTTTGTGATACATTTATTGAACAATTTGTATCCTTCTTGTTTTATTGAAATTAACCAGAGTTCCAATTTATTTGTATACATATGAGAATAGCCCTTTATTAGTAATAAAAATACTAGAAGGCTCTTTTCTTAGGATACACAAACACATACCTTCTTAGGATGAAAGTATTTGAGAAACCAAGTAATTTACCTGAATAATGTTAAGGTGAGATTAAATGAGAATAAATTAAGATAAATGTTCTTAAAGATATTTCATCTAAGTCATGATGAAAGATGAAAAAATACTTTACAAAATAGCCCAATAGACCTTCATCATGACTGGAATTATTTTATCTCAGAGACAGTGTCTATCTCCCCTGGATAGAAATAGATGCCAGTCATAGTTTCTGTCTGTTGATAAATTTTCTCAGAGTTGAATGCGTCAGTGCTATCTTCATCCTATTCTATGGAGTCTGTGTACACTCTGTTAATTCCATTATATCAGAAAATATCTATTTCAAATAGGGCCATTTTAATGAGCATTCTTATCAATTCAGTGTATTCTCTTGGGATTTATACCAGGTACTCATATTCTTTTCAGTAACAGTATTAACTTTCTTTTCAGAACTTATAATTGTATTTAAATTCCACATTTTTCATTGACTAAAACTTCCAGAACAGTATTTAAATTATGATAATACTGAACACCCTTGACTTGCCTCAGCTACATCTCATGCAAGTCACTAGAATTTTATTCTTAAATTTTAAAACATTATTACAAATTACTTACATTTATAAAAACTAGTAATTTTATAGCATCATCTGACTTAGTGATGTGTTATTACACTAATAGAATTTTTAATGTTGGACCATCTCTGTTTCTTAAAATAACTTTTTTATTTTAGAATAATTTTACTAAGGAGTAGTTAATGATTCTTTTCCTATATTGCTGAGGGTTTTTCATTGTCATGCTTTATTTTGGATTTTTACCTTTATATAAGATTTGTGCCTCTAGCTGTTAAAACAAAAATGAAAACCTGTAACAATGGCAGCATCATGTAGTACTTCTGTGTGTGTGTGTGTGTGTGTGTTATCTCAGTAAAGAGGAAAAACAGAAGAGGTGATTTCAGCCTGGTTCAGTAGGTTAAATATGTCATCAGTTCAGTAATTTGCAAGGTGTCAGAAAAGTTAACTCCACTAGTGGTTATCTTTAAACATTTAAGCTACAAACCAAAATTAGCAATAATCAAAATACACTGTGTAGCCTTTGACACTCCTTCACATAAGATAAGGAATTTTGGACACTTTTACCTCTCTTTATCTTTACTCTATACATTAAGGTCTTAATTAATATGACCTGAGTGTTTAATCTAATCTGAATTAAATTATTGTTTATATTAACCATAAATCTTTAAAAATTTTAACTTTTCCATTACTATTTTTCAAATTTAAAACAATTATTATTCTTTAGATTTAACTTCTTATTTAACTAATTAAATATTAAATTTATCCTCTTTGTTCAAATAAAAGTTCATAATTTTTAACATCTCAATTTTAGGTCATCTTAACTGTCAGAATTTCTTCTTAAAGTGATTTAAAAATTCAAAATAGTTATTTTTATTTACTTTTTTAATTCAAAAATTTACTAGTAAATAGCTGATATAATGTCTTCTCAACAACTTTCTGAATTGCAATAAACCTTATTCAAGTTAACCTGCTTATTTTTTCACCTCACTTGTTATCACAAATTGTTCTTGTATTCTGACAATAGATTGATTGTATATCTTGGCTTTCAGAATTATGAGTTGTGTGGGAAGGGTTGTTTGTTTTTTGTTGTTCTTGTTGGGTTTTTATTGTTGTTGTTGTTGTTGTTTTTCCCTTGTGTGTCCCCTTCTGTGTTCTTGGGAATTTTAATGGGAAGTTAGGGACTGCTCACGAGATGCCATTTTACTCAAAAACTCAAATATGCGTCTCTTATTGAAAACTGAACCTGTTCCTGAACATTTACTATTTTCTTCTGAAAACAAGTCTCAAACAAAAGTAGAAGTAATAGAGAAAGTATCAAATACCAAGCAAGAAAAATTAAAATTTAAAATCTACATGACAGTACAATGATTTAAAATTAAGAAGAAGTGCTGGCCAGGAAGCTCAGTTGGTTAGAGCGTCGTCCCAACATGCCGTGGGTGCAGGTTCAATTCCCAGTCAGGACACAGACAAGAATCAACCAATGGCGGCATAAATAAGCGGAACAACAAATTGATCTGTTTAGTAAGTGTAATCATAAAAAACATGTACCTCATTTCAAAAGTTAACTCAAACACTTGGTCAGTAGTAGAAATTTGATGCAGTCTGATGGAGCCAGAGTTTGCTGGTTGCCAGAGTGTATTTCATTCATTTTCCTAAGCAGTGTGGATAATGCAATAAAATATTTTGGGGAATAAAATGTTAATTATGTGTACAGCTTGGCAAATAGGCTCAGTGATTTGAATTGATTCATTAAATGAGCTAAAATTATTATTGCAACAGAGAATGTCAACCATTCATGATACATACCTTATTACACCAAATTCAACCAGGTATTTGCCAAAAATTAACAACCAGAAAATTATTATTGATGCTCTTAAATTTTTTAGAAGAGTTCTTCTGATGCTCTAAGCATTTCCCAAAATACCTGTGCCCAGTGTTTCTTTTATCTAAAGAAATCAAGGAAAATTTCAAATAATATAACATTTGATCTTAGCAATCAAGGTCATAAAGCTAATAAGTGGTAAAGAAAATTTCCGGCCCTGGCCGGTTGGCTCAGCGGTAGAGCATTGGCCTGGCGTGCGGGGGACCCGGGTTCGATTCCCGGCCAGGGCACATAGGAGAAGTGCCCATTTGCTTCTCCACCCTCCCCCTCCTTCCTCTCTGTCTCTCTCTTCCCCTCCCGCAGCCGAGGCTCCATTGGAGCAAAGATGGCCCGGGCGCTGGGGATGGCTCTTTGGCCTCTGCCCCAGGCACTAGAGTGGCTCTGGTTGTGACAGAGCGACGCCCCGGAGGGGCAGAGTATCGCCCCCTGGTGGGCAGAGCGTCGCTCCTGGTGGGCGTGCCGGGTGGATCCCGGTCGTGCGCATGTGGGAGTCTGTCTGACTGTCTCTCCCCGTTTCCAGCTTCAGAAAACGAAAAAAAAATAAAATAAAATAATAAAAAAAAATATATTAAAAAAAAAAAAAGAAAATTTCCAAATGAACACACCTGACACCAAAACCTATTTTCTTTTTGTTATGTTTTAAATTACCTCCTATTAATAATAAATAATTGCTACCAAGAATTGAGTATTTACTCTATCCATATAATCTGATTTACTTCTCACAACAATCTTCTAGATACATTTATTTTTCCTATTTTTCAGGAAGGAAATTGAGGCTCAGGAAATTATAAATGTTTTGCATAAGCAACTCATGAGAGCACAACAAATGTATATCATTTCAAATCATTACTTTCTCAGACAGTAAACATGGAATTTGTCTTGAAATATCATTAAAGAACACTATTGTTTGGAGAATTTTAGATATGAAAAACCAAGTCAGAATTCTTATTTCAGCAGGCAAAAAATACATAAGAGAGCTCTTCCAGTCACAGGGACCAAGCCAGAGTGGAATGAACACAAGTGGAACCTTAAGTGGGTGTTTCTGGTGTGACTCTACCCTTTGGCAATCAGGGTAAAAGTCAGCAGCACGTCAGCCCTCCCCACTTAAATACTGTTAAGTCACTCTTCTCTGTACAGCTATCTTCTCAGCTGCCTCAACATTTTGGGAAGTATAGGGTCCCAAAGAACCAGATACTGTTTTGCTTAGGACTAAGGACACACTCTTTATTGCCCAATCTGCTTGTGTACTGCCTGTGAAATCTGCCAACTTTGCTCATGTGAAACACAAATAACTCCTATTATTCAATTAAAGAACAGCCCCTAAAATAGGAGATAGAATTAAATGAATACCATTATGGGGAAATGATACAATAAGAAAATGCAACACCTTTTATTGGGTATTAGGGAAAATAATAATGGTAACCCTAAAAGATATGTTCTAAGTTATAGCTTTGAAGTTTAACTTAAATGCATATGTAAAATTACAATTGTTTACCTTTTACACCTATAAATTTTTGAATCATATATATTTTCTATATTTCTGATTAATAATATATAAGGTAAGCCTTGCCCACACACCAGTCTGTTCACTTCTTGATTATTAAATTCCATTTCAGCTGACCTAATTGGATTAAACATAATCCCCTTCTATTTTCTCTGGTTGCACAGGGACAACATTACCCTTTTGAAGATTCTACTCTACACATTTATTAATTTTATGTTATATTAAGCCTCACCTCTTAGTAGGTCACTATCTCCACCAACACTAAGACCTCATTTAAAAACCACCACATAATCAATAACATTACCATCAGCGCTATGCAGAGGTGGGGTTATACAGATTGTAATGAGCACCACCTCTATCTTAAACCCTTCTGATGATGAGGGTAGTTTAATAGAACAAGCAATTAATTAAATATCAAATATTGGAGTTATTAACTGTCTGATTGTATAGCATTGGGTCAGCATCTTGGCCTCTCAATCCCTTGATAGCAATGAAAAAATTACAACCAGTCTTTGCCTACCCTACAAAGTTGCTGTGGTGATCTAAAGAGACCATATGAAGCATACCTAAAGATGTGAGCAGAACATTACTGACAGTGTTTAAAATTTGAAATCAACACAAAATCAGTATAAGGTTCATGGTTTTCTAAATATTAATACATTGATATGGTGGAATTTATTTATAGAAACTTTAATTAAATTGAATAAATGTTATAAAATATTAGTTTTAAAGAATATGATATTATCTAATTAAGTAACAAAAATATATTTTTAAAATTTTAAAACAAAATACAGCATAATGTTAACACTAGCTATCAGTGAATAGTAAGATAATAGTTGAGGGGCGGCAAGATGGCGCTGGAGTAGGCGGAAATACCAACCCCCACCTCCCAGAACCAAAGTGGATTACAACTTAATTTTAAGAACCATCATCTGGAAAAACCAACTTTGGACTAAACTAAGAGGATTCTTTAACCAAGGAACACTGAAGAAGCCACACCGAGACTGGTAGGAAAAGCGGAAACACTGAGAGAGCTGCCCAGCTCCCCAGAGCAAACGGCAACCAGGAGAGACTCGCGTGACAGAAAGTGAGTTTAGCCAAGAGGGGAAGGTCTTGGGCCCCAGGAACAAAGCCCCAGCCTGCAGCCCCAGAGCCTAGAAGAGGTGTATGGACAGTATTTAGCTGTGAAACAAGCCAGGATACTGTTGTGAGAAAGAGCCTTTTTTCTTGGACCCAGGATTCTTCTTAAAGGGACCACACAGAAAACCTCTCTCACAACCACTCACCCAGGGTTCTGGGGGGACAAGGAGAGAGGAGAGAACCAGAGCAGTGGGAAGAAAGTGTAATCTAGAAGGAACAGGGAGAAACACTTTGAGAGACAACCACCCTAACCACTGGGCTGAGTCACTCCCCAAATCTGAAGAGAATATTTCCCCTGGAAACAGCAATAGCAGCAGAGAGAAGCAGGCCATCACTCAAACAAGCTCTACCACGGCACTCAAAGAGAGTTGCTTAGAAGGAGGGAGCTTTCGGGACTACAGTAGTGAGCCTTAGGGTCTGAGCTGCAGTGCCCCCACCCACTGCTGAGGGCTTGCAGGAGGGCGGACAGCACTGGGACATGGAAGCATGGTTCCGTTAGCAAGGGCAGAAGCTGGCTGGCCACAAATGAGGCTCGAGTGTGAGCTTAGTCTTGTCTTTAGGGGGCGGAGGGGACACTCAAAAGTAGTCAGGCCCAGCTGTGGGCCCACCTGCAAAATCGCCTGTGGGTGAAGGGTGGGAGCCCCAGAAAGGGCATAGACCCGTCTCTGAGCAATGGTGTGCAGGCACACAGCCTCACCAACCTGTGCAACCAAGGCTTGTGCCCCGATACATGAACTGGCTCCTCCCACGGGGGTGGGGTGAAAGCCCAGAACAGGTGAAGTCCCGGAACTGAGCGCGAGTGTGCAGCTGGACCCTGCCAGCAGAGCTGAGGCTTGCAGCCGACCCACAAGTGACCATCTGCCACAGAGGCGGGCGGAGACCCACACCTGAGCAAAGGTACTCACCCGTACCGGCAGTGCTGAGGCTTGCAGCCTTGTGTAGCACATAACCCCACACATGGGGATGGGGCAAAGGCCAAGGCTACCGAGGCTTATAGACACATGATCACAGCCACTCCCATGGAGGACAGGCAATAACCGCAGCAACAGCCCCAGCAGGCTGTCACCTGCAACACCCATCCCTGAACCCCCTAGGCAGCAGCAGCAGAGGGGGTGGTGGGCCTGCAGACAGACCACACCTAGGAAACACAGAGGCCACACCCATTGGACTCCAGTGGACAAAACATTCTTATACACAGAAAAAAATGAAAAAGCATAGAAATTCACCACAAATGAATCAAGAGAAATCACCAGAAAAGGTCCTGAATGAGTAAGATATAACCAAATTACCAGATTCAGAGTATAAAATAACAATTGTTAGGATGCTCAAAGATCTTCGAACAACAATAGATGCTCACTACGAACACCTAAATAAAGTCATAGCAAATATAAAAAAGGACATTGACATAATTAAAAAGAAGCAGTCAGAAATGACAAATACAATATCAGAAATAAAGACCACAATGGAAGGAATTAAAACCAGGATGGATGAAGCTGAGGACCAAATCAGCAAAATAAAGGACAAGATAAATGAAAGCAAAGAAGCAGAGCAGATAAAGGAAAAGAGACTCAAAAAGTCTTAGGAAACTCTAAGAGAGCTCTGTGACAACATGAAGAGAAATAACATCTGCATCATAGGGGTTCCTGAAGAAAAAGAGAAAGAACAAGGGATAGAAACTTTGTTCAATCAAATCATAGCTGAAAACTTCCCTAAATTAATGCAAAAAATGGTCTCACAAGTTCAAGAAGTATACAGAATTACATTAAAGAGAAACCAAAAGAAATGTACACCAAGACACATCATAATTAAAATACCAAAGCTAAGTGATAAACAGAAAATATTAGAAACTGCTAGAGAAAAAAAGGATATCACCTACAAAGGAGCCCCCATAAGGATGACTTCCGACTTATCAACAGAAACACTTGAGGCCAGAAGTGAATAGCAAGAAATATTCAAAGTAATGCAGTACAGGAGCCTACAACCAAGACTACTTTATCCAGCAAGGCTATCATTTAAAATTGAAGGAGAAATAAAAAGTTTCCCCCCCAAAAAAAAACAACTCAAGGAATTCATTACAACCAAACCACTGCTGCAAGAAATGCTAAATGGCCTTTTGTAAACAGATCAAAGGGAAAAAAGAATATAGCAAAAGAGAAATACAGCTTTAAAGAATAAAATGGCAATAAACAACTACATATCAATAATAACCATAAATGTAAATGGATTCAATGATCCAATCAAAAGACATAGGGTAGCTGCATGGATAAAAAAACAGAACCTATACCTATGCTGTCTACAAGAGACACACCTAAAAAGAAAAGATGCACATAGACTGAAGGTAAAAGCATGGAAAAAATGTCATGCAAATGGAAATTTAAAAAAAGTTGGGGTAGCAATGCTTATATCAGACAAAATGGACTTTAAAAAAAGGCTATAGAAGAGATAAAGAAGGTCACTACATAATGATAAAGGGAACAATCCAACAGGAAGAGATAACCATTATAAATATCTACATACCTAATATAGGAGCACCTAAATATATAAAGCAGACTTTGATGGATATAAAGGGTGAGGTCAACAGCAATACCATAATATTAGGGATTTCAATACCCCACTAACATCACTAGATAGATCCTTAAGAAAGAAAATTAACAAAGAAACAGCACACTTAAAGGACACACAAAATCAAATCGATTTAATAAATATTTTTAGAACCATTTACCCTAAACCAGCAGAATATACATTCTTTTCAAGTGTTCATGATACATTCTCTAGGATAGACCACATGTTAGAACACAAAAGCAGTCTCAACAATTTTAAGAAGATTGAAATCATATCAAGCATTTTCTCTGATCATAATGGCATGAAACTAGAAGTCAATCACAACAGAAAATCTGAAAAATACTAAAACACTTGGAAATTAAAGAACATGTTATTAAATAACAAATGGGTTAACAATGAGATCAAAGAAAAAATTCAAAAATTGCTAGAAATGAATGATAATGAGCATACATCAACTCAAAATTCATGGGACACAGCAAAAACAGTCTTGAAAGGGAAGTTCATAGCACTACAGGCATACCTAATGAAGCTAGAAAAAGCTCAAATAAAAAACTTGACCCTGCATCTAGAAAAACTAGAAAAAGAACAGAAAGATTAGCCCAGAAGAAGTAGAAGAAAGGAAATAATACAGATTAGAGAGAAAAGAAATGACATAGAGGCTAAAAAAACAATACAGAGTACCATGAAACCAGGAGCTAGTTCTTTGATAAATAAGATCTGTGAACCTTTAACCATACTCACCAAGAAAAACAGAGAGAGGACTCAAATAAATAAAATTAGAAATGAGAGTGGAGAAATAACACAACAGAAATACAAAATATTTTAAGAAAATACTATGAAGAATTATATGCCAAAAAAATGGACAACCTAGATGAAATGGACAAATTCATTGAAACATATAATCTTCCAAAAATTAATCTGGAAGAATCAGAAAACATAAACACTGATTACAACAAATGAGATTGAAAAAGTTACCAAAAATCTCCCAACAAAGAAAAGTCCTGAGCCTGATGGTTTAAAAAGAGAATTGTACCACATATTCAAAGAAGAACTAACTCCTATCCTTCTCAAGCTATTTCAAAAAATTCAAGAGGAAGGAAGACCTACAAACTCCTTTTATGAGGTGAGCATAATTCTGATTCTAAAACCAGGCAAAGCCCTGGCCAGATAGCTCAGTTGGTTAAATTAGAGCATCATCTGGAAGCACAAAGGTTGCCAGTTCGATTCCCAGTCAGGGCACATGGAGGAGCAGCTTAGTGTTTCTTGTCTCTCTCTTCCTTCCTTCCTCTCTCACTGAAATCAATAAATAAAAATTTAAAACAAACAAACAAACAAATAAAACCAGGCAAAGACAACACAAAGAAAGAAAAATTATAGGCCAATATCCTTGAGGAATGAGGAATGTAGATGCTAAAATCCAAAACAAAATATTAGCAAACCAAATCCAGCAATATATGAAAAAAATCATACTTCATAATGAAGTGGGATTTATTCTGGGTAGGCAAAGTTGGCACGATATTTACAAATCAATCAATGTGATTCATCACATAAACAAAAAGAAGGAGAAAAATCACATGATAATTTCAATAGATGCAGAAAAAGCATTTGATAAAATCCAGCACCCATTCATGATCAAAACTCTCAGCAAAGTGGGAATACAGGGAACATACCTCAACATGATAAAGGCCATCTATGACAAACCCACAGCCAACATCACACTCAATGGGCAAAAATTAAAAGCAATCCCCTTAAGATTAGGAACAAGACAGGGGTGCCCCCTTTCACCACTCTTATTCAACATAGTTCTGGAAGTCCTAGCCACAGCAATCAGACAAGAAGAAGAAATAAACGGCATCCAAATTGGACAAGAAGAAATAAAACTATCATTATTTGCAGATGATATGATATAGAAAACACTAAAGTCTCAGTCAAAAAACTACTCTACCTGATAAATGAATTCAGCAAGATGGCAGGATACAAAATTAATACTCAGAAATCAGAGGCATTTTTATACACCAACAATGACCTGTCAGAAATACAAATTAAGGAAACAATCCCCTTCACTATTGCAACTGAAAAAAATAAAGTACCTAGGAGTAAATTTAACCAAGGAGATTAAAGACTTGTATTCAGAAAATTATAAAACATTGATAGAAGAAATCAAGAAAGATACAAACAAGTGGAAGTATATACTGTGCTTATGGTTAGGAAGAATAAACATCATTAAAATGTCTATATTACTCAAAGCAATTTATAAATTCAATGCAATACCAATTAAAATACCAATGACATACTTCAAAGGTATAAACACATATTCCAAAAATTTATATGGAAACAAAAAAGAACACAAATAACCTCAGCAATCTTGAAAAGGAAGAATAAAGTGGGAAGTATCACACTTCCTGATATCAAGTTATACTACAAGGCCATTGCACTCAAAACAGCCTGGTACTGGCATGAAAATAGGCATACAGATCAATAGAACAGAACAGAGAACCCAGAAATAAACCCACACCTTTATGGACAACTGATATTTGACAAAGGAGGTAAGAGCATACAATGGAGTCAAGGCAGCCTCTTTTAACAAACGGTTTTGGGAAAACTGAACAGCTACCTGCAAAAAAATAAAACTAGACCATCAACTTACACCATTCACAAAAATAAACTCAAAATGGATAAAAAGACTTAAATGGAAGCCGTGAAATCATGAGCATCTTAGAAGAAAACATAGGTAGTAAGCTCTCTGACATCTCTCGCAGCAATATATTTGCCAATTTATCTCCACTGGTAAGTGAAATCAAAGACAGGATAAACAAATGGGACTATATCAAACTAAAAAGCTTTTGCACAGCTAAAGATAATAAGAACAGAATAAAAAGACAAACTACACAATGAGAGAACATATTTGACAATACGTCTGATAAGGGGTTAATAACCAAAACTTATAAAGAACTTGTAAAACTTAACACCAGGAAGACAAACAATCCAATCAAAGAATGGGCAAAAGAAATGAATAGACACTTCTCCAAAGAGGACATACAGATGGCCAATAGGCATATGAAAAAATGCTCAACATCACTAATCATTAGAGAAATGCAAATTAAAACCATAATGAGATATCATCTCACACCTGTCAGAATAGTTCTCATTAACAAAACAATACAGAATAAGTGCTGGCAATGATGTGGAGAAAAGGGAACCCTCCTGCACTGCTGGTAGGAATGCAGAATGGTGCAGCCACTGTGAAATACAGTATGGAGATTCCTCAAAAAATTAAAAATCGAACTGCCTTTTGACCCAGCTATCCCACTTTTAGAAATATACCCCTAGAACACCATAGCACTGTTTCAAAAGAAGAAATGCACCCCCATGTTTATGGCAGCATTGTTCACAATAGCGAAGATCTGGAAACAGCCCAAGTGACAGTCAGTGGACGAGTGGATTAAAAAGCTTTGTTATATATACACTATGAAATACTACTCAGCTATAGAAATAATGACATCGGATCATTTACAATAACATGGATGGACCTTGATAACATTATACTGAGTGACATAAATCAGAAAATACTAAGAAGTTTATGATTCCATACATAAGTGGGACATAGAAATGAGACTCAGAGACATGGACAAAAGTGTAGTGGTTACGAGGGGGGGGAGAGGGATAAGGTTGGGGGAGGGGCACACAGAAAACCAGATAGAAGGTGACTGAAGATAATTTGACTTTGGGTGATGGGTATGCAACATAATCAAATGTCAAAATAACCTGGAGATATTTTCTCTGAACATATGTACCCTAATTTATCAATGTCACCCCATTAAAGTTAATAATAATAATAAAGATATCAAAATAATCCTTTAGAATTCAAAAATAAAAAGATAATAGTTGGGTTAAAAAATTAATTTTCTGAATAAATAAAAAATAAATGTCATGTAATAGATAAAACAATAATTTTATTTTACTCTTCTAACATGAATGCATATTTTACCATTATAAAGTATTTAAAATGCATGCAAATGATTATTAAAATGTTACTAAAATATATGCTAGTTAATATTATATAATTACTTGAATAGAAGTTAAAGTCTATTTTTTGTAGTTTGCTTCATTTACAAGTTTCTTAACATCTCAGATGAATCAGTGTTATTATTCTACTATTGCAATTGGAGATATCAAAGCTTTAATACGTATCAAGCATAGAGTATAATATGGGCCTTGTTTGTTTAGTTAACTTAGATGTTAGCATGCAATCTGCAGATATAGTCTGGCAGTTCACAACAAAAGCTACTGAAACATGTAACTGTTTATAAAAGAACAGTGGTCAGAATTCTTCAGTTCACATTGTTAGAGTTTATTTTTCCCTATGAAAAATTATATACTAGAAAGAATTCTTAATTAGCTAAAAATTCATATTAAAAATTCTTAAGACTATCAAACTTACTAAAAATTAATAGTAAGTTGAGATTATGTAATTATTTCAAATAATTAAAAATACTGAGTTATAAAACATTATATCTATAGAATATGTGTATTAAATATTTTGTTTTAAAAAAATATTTTAAAAAGTAATTAATGTTCAGAGAATACTCTAACAACTTATTTCCTAAATTTTTTCAATGACCTATTACTTAAGATTCAGAAGACTCAAAATTGTGAAAGTTAAACATTGACCTCATTTTAAAAATTTGAGCCCAGTATTCATACAATTACAGTCTAATTTTTCTAGAATAAATATTTAAAATTATCATGGCTATATTCTGAAACTATTAATTTGTATTCAATTAAGGCACCAAAATAATGTTTGTATATATGTGCATGCACATATTTTTATTTATTTTTTATTAAAAATAAAAAGAAACATGTTTCAAGTGTCCTATATCATTAGTCAAGCAGAGATAAAAGAGCAGTTTGAACAACCTTAAGATATATTTCTCATTTCTTTTTACCTATGAGGAATGTGAGTCAAGTTGAATGTGAGTCAAGTTCATCACCCCTGTAAATGCTAGTCTGTCTGTAATCAGAGACAACTCACATCCTACTGCTTCCCACAACTGCTAAAAATACAGCAAAAAATATAAAATAATCCCTTTCAGGACATCCCCGAAAAAGGACATTCCCCATAAGTAAATAAAGGAATAAATTAGTAATGTAAAACTACCATATCAACAATTTAAGTTAGCAGTTTCTTCACATTTTACATCTTTAAGATGCATTTAAAATTAAAGAAGTATCTAGCAATCTAGGACATCTTATAACAGTACTTCACAAATTAGCTGTGGTGAAGGACTTACGTTTGTTTAGCCCTGTATTTTTTATAGCTCTACCTTATTCATTGAGAGTCCACTATTCTTGAATGTGGATATCTGAGGAAAGTGCTATTGCCAGGGGTCCCCAAACTACAGCCCACGGGCTGCATGCGGCCACCTGAGGCCATTTATCCGGCCCCCGCCGCACTTCCAGAAGGGGCACTTCTTTCATTGGTGGTCAGTGAGAGGAGCATAGTTCCCATTGAAATAATGGTCAGTTTGTTCATTTAAATTTACTTGTTCTTTTTTTATATATATAAATTTTTTATTAATTTTAATGGGGTGACATCAATAAATCAGGGTACATATATTCAAAGAAACATGCCCAGGTTATCTTGCATTCAGTTATGTTGCATACTTGTTCTTTATTTTAAATATTGTATTTGTTCCTGTTTTGTTTTTTTACTTTAAAATAAGATATGTGCAGTGTGCGTAGGGATTTGTTCATAGTTTTTTTTTTATAGTCCAGCCCTCCAACGGTCTGAGGGACAGTGAACTGGCCCCCTGTGTAAAAAGTTTGGGGACCTCTGGCTATTGCAAAGGTAATATTCCATTATTTTTTGTGGCTGAGTAGTATTCCATTGTGTTTATGACCACAGCTTTTTTATCTACTTATCTATTGATGGACACTTGTGTTGCTTCCATCTATAACTATTATAAATAATGCTGCAATAAACATGGAGGTATTATGTTAAGCAAAATAGTCAGAGAGACAAATACCATATGATTTCACTTATATGTGTAATCTAAAGAATAAAAGAAATGAAGAAAATATAAAATGACTCACAGAGCTCTATAGAGCACCTGATGGTTAACAGAGGGCTGGGAGTTTGGGGTTCTAGTTGAAAAGGTGAAGGGATTAAAAATACAGATTATTATTTATAGAACAGTCACAGAGATATAAATTACAGCATAGAAAATATGGTCAATAATATCCTAGTACCTATGTATGGATCCAGGTGGGTACTTGAAATATTGGGGGACCACTCTGTACAGTACATGATTATTTAATCTCTATGCTGTACATATGAACTATAAAATATTGAAATGAAAAACTATAAAATACTGAATGCAAATTGTAATTGAAAGATAAAGAAGCAAATTGCTATTATCACTTCAAAATGCTTTTCTCAAAATCTTTTAATACACGCTGTAAGTCTGTGAACCAATTTTCAGTAACATTGTGCTAGAGTCAATGAAATATTGTAATAACCGAAGTTTATGGCATATAATTTTGAATCATACTTAATCAATATATTTTCTTAAATTGGGACAGGTAGCAAAATTGACGATTTTACTTTCTTTGCCAGAAATAAATTAAATGGCTGAGGGAAGAAATCAAGAAAAGGAGAAAGAATATTGGATAATCCACAACTTTGAAATAATCAAGAAATAACTGTGTCAGTCAAATTAAGTATTTCTTGCTCCCAAGTACAGTCATTTAGTATCTCCTGCTATTCTGGGTTACTTTCTTTCTTGAATCATTTTGCAACTGGTGAAACACTCTTTTCTTCTGTAATAAAATGTGGGTATAAAAAATAATTTGGTCATTTGCTGAAAATAAACTTTACTTGATATTTCTTACCTAAGGGTAAGGCTCAATAACTTATGGCATAAAAAAAAAAACAAAAGACAGCCTACCTCACTCTGTGCTAAACAACTGAATGTAAAAAGTAAAGACTGCAAGTAAAAGGTAAAATATGACAAATTGGGCAGGAAAGGTATTTAGAAATGAAAGGGGAAGTGGGTTAATGCAATAAGCATAGGTAAAAGCCAAACCTAGCTCATTAATATATAAGATCTTTCACCTTAAATCATTATTTTTAATGATGTATTTTTACTATGACAACTTCTTATAGCTAATGTGTATTTTTTTTAATTTTTTTTGTGTGTGTATTTTTCTGAAGCTGGGAACGGGGAGAGACAGTCAGACAGACTCCCGCATGCGCCTGACCGGGATCCACCTGGCACGCCCACCAGGGGGCGATGCTCTGCCCCTCTGGGGCGTCGCTCTGCCACAACCAGAGCCACTCTAGCACCTGGGGCAGAGGCCAAGGAACCATCGCCAGCACCCGGGCCATCTTTGCTCCAATGGAGCCTCAGCTACGGGTGGGAAGAGGGAGACAGAGAGGAAGGGGGGTGTGGAGAAGCAAATGGGCGCTTCTCCTATGTGCCCTGGCCAGGAATCAAACCCGGGTCCCCTGCATGCCAGGCCGATGCTCTACCGCTAAGCCAACCGGCCAGGGTGCTAATGTGCATTTTTAATAAATAAATTTTTATTAATTTTAATGGGGTGACATCAATAAATCAGGGTACATATATTCAAAGAAAACATGTCCAGGTTATCTTGTCATTCAATTCTGTTGCATACCCATCACCCAAAGTCAGATTGTCCTCCATCACCTTCTATCTGGTTTTCTTTTAGCCCCTCCCCCTCCCCTTACCCTCTCCCTCCTTCCCCCCCCCATAACGACCACACTCTTGTCCATGTCTCTTAGTCTCATTTTTATGTCACACCAATGTGTGGAATCATGCAGTTCTTGGATTTTTCTGATTTGCTTATTTCATTCCATATGTTATCAAGATCCCACCATTTTGTAGTAAATGATCCGATGTCATCATTTCTTATGGCTGAGTAGTATACCATAGTGTATATGTGTCACATCTTCTTTATCCAGCCATATATATATATATATATATATATATATATATATATATATATTTTTTTTTTTTTTTTTTTTTTTTTTTTTACAGTGATTAAAGCCTTTAAGCAAACTCTTGGCCAATACAACAAGAATTCATAAAAGACTAGTGTCCTTAACATGTTCACCAAGTCCAAGTTGGCACCAACACCATTCCAAATCCCTGCGAATGCAACCCAAACCAAGTTCAGTCCATTAGGAGCTGTCACAAGGAGCAGGAGTCCAGAAAAAGTCCACATCCAGGAAAAGTCTGCATGGTACTGGAACTGTTTTCACAATTCTATAATTTGCAGCTCACATCCAAGTCCCAATGACCGCTACTTCTCACTGGTAATGATTCGGGTAGACTGAAAAAGCCATCTGCAGCATGTGTGGAGGTGGAGCCTCTGTTCTCCTCTGCCTGGAGAGATGAGACCAGGGTGCTTTTCCCTGGAGCTCTGCGACTGTGGCTTGGTAAAGAGAACCTTGGGATACACTAAGCTAGGTGGCAAAGGTAAATTCACAATAGAAGTTGGCAAAATTAGAGAGAGCTCTAAATTAGGAGTAGGTCCCAGCCTGAAATATGAGTGGGGCGTTGAGGTAAGGAATAAAAGAAACACTATATATTGAACAAAGCAGAAGAAAATAGGACTATCAACACCCACAACAGAGATCTTTGAGGGAAGAATAAAAAACCTGACTATTCAGGCAAGACATAGTTAAGTGGCCCTTGTGCAAATGAGATCAGTTTACCTGCTTCTTGGAATAAATACTCTAGGCTCATCCACATGTCGTAGATGGGGCCAACGGCCCTGGGCACCTTCAGCTTTCAGTGGCAAACCCCAGCTTTCTGGGCAAGGTTAGGTCATAGGTGGCTGGAGCAGGGCTGGAAGAGACTGAACCCTCCCTTAGAGGAGCGAGGGGGAAGCCTACCTTCCAGTGTCCATTTTTTCCTCACAGCAAAGGCATATAAGCCTGACAGGCTTTAGCTCAATGATCTTTCTTTTCACTATTGAAGCAGGACCCAGATGGCATCCTATGAGACCCCTTTGGGGTGTTGGAGCCTTTAAGGGCATATCCTAAAAGCTGGTAGATCACCTGATCTCTATTGGGATTTTTCTGCCTCTTGGTACCTTAAAGGCCATGCTCAGAAGATCTCGCTGAGGAGTTTGAGGATCCTCATCTGCCTATAGAAACCTTTTCTGTATATCTGGAGCTATTTGGAAAAAGACAAAACAGTGTTATTAGCTGGATCAAATAAAAGAGGGTAGAAGTTTGCAGGAGAAAAAGATTTGGTGTCTTCTGTTCATCAGCATTCAAAAGAAATTTAAATTTTTTTAAGTAAAAAGCATGATATGGTAGATCCATAGGAGTTCCAGGATATGACTCCCCCCTTTTAAATTTTTTTAAATTGACCTTAAAATATTTTCTGGGTATGATTTAATAATACCTTGACTTTAAAGATTGTAAGAAATACCCATAATTTGAAAGTTTTGACAAAATACAGTAAATGCTTTTGCTACATATGCAGGAGCATTGTCAGTTTTAACCAGTTTAGGAAATCCAATAATAGAACAGTGCATACAAACAATGAGCTATAACCTGCTTAGCAGCCTCTCCTGTAATGGCAGAGGTTACTATGTATATAAATCCAGAATATGTATCCAGTGTAACATGGACATAGGGTTGTTTGCAAAATGAAGGTATATGAGTAACATCCATTTGCCAAAGTTGTCCTGGTAGGAGTGCTTGAGGGTTAACTCCAAATGAGGGGACAGACTGTAGTACAGGACACCTTGGACAGGATTTACCAATCTGCCGTGCTGCTTCTCCAGAAAGTTGAAGCTGTTTACACAGGGCTGCAGCATTCTGGTGATGAATAGTATCAGACTGAATTGTTCAATATGTCATGATTGCTCCAAATAATTTTCTTTTGGGTAGCTTGATCAACAAGGGCATTCCCTTGTGCTAAAGCTCCAGGGAACATGGAGTGAGCTCGAGTATGTCCTATAAAACATGGAGCTCTATGTTGACGTACAAGTCTTTGAAGAAGGAGGAACTGCTGGAATAGTTCATCCGCAGTTGTTCCTAAGACAGCAGTCTTTATAGTGGAAACAACCATAAGTAAATATTTGCTGTCTGTATAAAGATTAAAGAAGTGATATGGCAAATGCTGAAAAGCCATGATAATGGCATGTAATTTTAGTCTTTGAGCTGATTTTAAGTTGACTGTTTCAGTATAAAATTGTCCATTGATTTGCAAAAGCGATTTGCCATTTAGTGGAAGTTTCCCAGAGCCATTGTTGTTGATCCTTTGAAAAAAGTAACAACAATAATTTTGAGGCTCAAAACCTATAAACTGTAAGAGTTGTCTATGCCCCTTAATAATCCAGGAGGCAACAAGATCAAAATATGGAAGTATATTCCATGGGCTATTAGATGGTTCAATGTGCCCAAGCTGTAGCTGCTCTTGTACCAATCGAGCAGCTGCCCTAAATTTCTCCTGAGAAAGGGGCCGTTGGTCTAACCATACAGGATTATCTGATTTCCAAGTAATTGGGTCTGAACAATGAATTATTGGGGTAGCAGGAGCTACCAAGGCCCCTATGCTAAATTTTGATATCCTAATCCACACCTTCTGGTATTGGGTGCCATTTCTATGGGGGTGAGAATTCCTCGCTGTTCTTTCCCTAGTCCCTCAGAGGGCAAAAATCCCCCATCAAGCATCTGAGTACTGACTAAACCATTAGGACTGACAAGTAATGCTCCCGCATTTTTCAAAACAGCTCTACCCCACAAATTAACTGGCCATTCAGGGAGCACATAATGCATAAAAAATCCAGAATGGCCTTCGTAATCTTCCCAATGTGAAAAACTAGAACTTTGTTGAGGGGATTAACTCTGCCCTATACCTTGTAATTCTGTGGCTGCTGCATGAGTGGGCCAGGAAGGAGGCCAATGTAGCTTAGCAATAACAGATACATCAGCTCCAGTATCTAAAAGTCCTTTAAATTTATGCCCTTGTATTGTTGTTCCGTTTCAGGGTGTTCCTGACCTATTTTTTTAAATCCAATTGGCAAAATCAGAGGAGCCAAATTGCCAATTTTCTTGGGGCCCCTTTTGCAGGATGTGGCCTGAGAAGCAGAATTAGCATCCTCATACTATTCCTCTAACTGCCTGAATTAGCCCTGAGACAAATTCTTTTTTTTTAATTAATTTTAATGGGGTGACATTGAATAATCAGGGTACATATGATCAGAGAAAACAGCTGTACGTTATTCTGACATTTGCTTATGCTGCATTCCCATCATCCAAAGCCCAGTTGTCTTCCATCACCTTCTAACTGGTTTTCTTTGTGCCCCTCTCCAACCCAAATCCCCTCCCTCTCCTTACCCCCAATCCGTAACCCCCACAATGTTGTCCATGTCTCTGAGTCTCATTTTTATGTCACACCTATGTACGGAATCATATAGTTTTTAGTTCTTTCTGATTTACTTATTTCACTCAGTATAATGTTATCAAGGTTCATCCATGTTGTTGTAAAGGATCCGATGCATCATTTCTCTCTTTTTTTTAATATTTTATTTATTTTTAAAAAAAAAATTTTTATTTATTCATTTTTAGGAGAGAGAGAGGGAGAGAGAGAGACAGAGAGGGAGAGAGAGAAGAGAGAGACAGAGAGAAGGGGGGAGGAGCTGGAAGCATCAACTCCCATATGCGTCTTGACCAGGCAAGCCCAGGGTTTCGAACCAGCGACCTCAGCATTTCCAGGTCAATGCTTTATCCACTGCGCCACCAAAGGTCAGGCTCATCATTTCTTATGGCTGAGTAGTATTCCATAGTATAGATGTACCAAAGCTTTTTAATCCACTCATCCTCTGACAGACACTTGGGCTGTTTCCAGATCTTCACTATTGTGAACAATGCTGCTGCAAACATGGGGGTGCATTTCTTCTTTTCAAAAAGTGTTATGGTGTTCTTGGGGTATATTCCTAACAGTGGGATAGCTGGGTCAAAAGGCAGTTCGATTTTTAATTTTTTGGGGAACCTCCATACTGTTTTCCACAGTCGCTGCACCAGGCTAATGTGTTTTTGAAATTTTTTTGTATGAAGTGACTCAAAATACTGTATTGGACCTCTTTATTGAAATAGTTCAGGATTTTTTTTTTTAATAAATTTTTATTAATGGTAATGGAATGACATTAATAAATCAGGGTACATATATTCAAAGAAAACATGTCTAGGTTATTTTGTCATCAAATTATGTTGCATACCCCTTGCCCAAAGTCAGATTGTCCTCCGCCACCCTCTATCTAGTTCTCTGTGCACCTCCCCCTCCCCCTAACTCTCTCCCTCCCTCCCTCCCATGTCCTCCCTCCCCCTACCCCTGGTAACCACTACACTCTTGTCCATGTCTCTTAGTCTCGTTTTTATGTTCCACCAATGTATGGAATCATGTAGTTCTTGTTTTTTTCTGATTTACTTATTTCACTCCTTATAATGTTATCAAGATCCCACCATTTTGCTGTAAATGATCTGATGTCATCATTTCTTATGGCTGAGTAGTATTCCATAGTGTATATGTGCCACATCTTCTTTATCCAGTCTTCTATTGAAGGGCTTTTTGGTTGTTTCCATGTCTTGGCCACTGTGAACAGTGCTGCAATGAACATGGGGCTACATGTGTCTTCATGTATCAATGTTTCTGAGGCTTTGGGGTATATACCCAGTAGAGGGATTGCTGGGTCATAAGGTAGTTCTATTTTCAGTTTTTTGAGGAACCACCATACTTTCCTCCATAATGGTTGTACTACTTTACAGTCCCACCAACAGTGGATGAGAGTTCCCTTTTCTCCGCAGCCTCTCCAACATTTGCTATTACCCGTCTTGTTGATAATAGCTAATCTAACAGGGGTGAGGTGGTATCTCATTGTAGTTTTGATTTGCATTTCTCTAATAATTAATGAAGCTGAGCATCTTTTCATATATCTGTTGGCCATTTGTATTTCTTCCTGGGAGAAGTGTCTGTTCATGTCCTCTTCCCATTTTTTTATTGGATTGTTTGTTTGTTTGTTGTTGAGTTTTATGAGTTCTTTGTAAATTTTGGATATTAGGCCCTTATCTGAGCTGTTGTTTGAAAATATCATTTCCCATTTAGTTGGCTGTCTATTTATTTTTATATCAGTTTCTCTTGCTGAGCAAAAACTTTTTATTCTGATGTAGTCCCATTCATTTATCTTTGCCTTCACTTCTCTTGCCATTGGAGTCAAGTTCATAAAATGTTCTTTAAAACCCAGGTCCATGATTTTAGTACCTATGGCTTCTTCTATGTACTTTATTGTTTCAGGTCTTACATTTAGGTCTTTGATCCATTTTGAATTAATTTTAGTACACGGGGACAGGCTGTAGTCGAGTTTTTCTTTTGCATGTGGCTTTCCAGTTTTCCCAACACCATTTGTTGAAGAGGCTTTCTTTTCTCCATTGTGTGTTGTTGGCCCCTTTATCAAAGATTATTTGACCATATATATGTGGTTTTATTTCTGGGCTTTCTATTCTGTTCCATTGGTCTGAGTGTCTATTTTTCTGCCAATACCATGCTGTTTTGATTATCGTGGCCCTATAATATAGTTTAAAGTCAGGTATTGTAATGCCCCCAGTTTCATTCTTTTTCCTTAGGATTGTTTTGGCTATTCAGGGCTTTTTATAGTTCCATATAAATCTGATGATTTTTTGTTCCATTTCTTTAAAAAATGTCATAGGAATTTTGATGGGAATTGCATTAAATTTGTATATTGCTTTGGGTAATATGGCCATTTTGATTATTTTTATTCTTCCTATCCAAGAACAAGGAATATTTTTCCATCTCATTGTATCTTTTTCGATTTCCCTTAACAATGCTGTGTAATTTTCATTATATAGGTCCTTTACATTCTTTGTTATGTTTATTCCTAGGTATTTTATTTTTTTGTTGTTGCAGTCGTGAAGGGGATTATTTTTTGAGTTCGTTTTCTAATATTTCATTGTTGGCATATAGAAAGGCTATGGACTTTTGTATGTTAATTTTGTATCCTGCGACCTTACTGTATTGGTTTATTGTTTCTAATAATCTTTTTGTGGAGTCCTTCGGGTTTTCGATGTATAGGATCATATCATCTGCAAAAAGTGATACCTTTACTTCTTCTTTTCCGATATGGATGCCTTTTATTTCTTTGTCTTATCTGATTGCTCTGGCCAGAACTTCTAGCACCACGTTAAATAACAGTGGAGAGAGTGGACAACCCTGTCTTGTTCCTGATGTAAGGTAGAAAGTCCTCAGTTTTATGCCGATTAATATGATGTTGGCTGATGGTTTATCATATATGGCCTTTATCATGTTGAGATATTTTCCTTCTATACCCATTTTGTTGAGAGTCTTAAACATAAAATTGTGTTGTATTTTATCAAAAGCCTTTTCTGCATCTATTGATAAGATCATGTGGTTTTTGTTCTTTGTTTTGTTGATATGGTGTATTACGTTAACCGTTTTGCGTATGTTGAACCATCCTTGAGATTCTGGGATGAATCCCACTTGATCAGGATGTATTATTTTTTTAATATGTTGTTGTATTCGGTTTGCCAGTATTTTGTTTAGTATTTTAGCATCTGTATTCATTAGAGATATTGGTCTGTAGTTTTCTTTCTTTGTGCCATCCTTGCCAGGTTTTGGTATGAGGGTTATGTTGGCCTCATAAAATGTGTTTGGAAGTATTGCTTCTTCTTCAATTTTTTGGAAGACTTTGAGTAGAATAGGAACCAAGTCTTCTTTGAATGTTTGATAGAATTCACTAGTATAACCGTCTGGGCCTGGACTTTTATCTTTGGGGAGGTTTTTAATAGTTTTTTCTATTTCCTTCCTGCTGATTGGTCTGTTTAGGCTTTCTGCTTCTTCATGACTCAGTCTAGGAAGGTTGTATTGTTCTAGGAATTTATCCATTTCTTCTAGATTGTTGTATTTGGTGGCATATAATTTTTCATAGTATTCTACAATAATTCTTTGTATATCTATGATGTCTGTGGTGATCTCTCCTCTTTCATTTTGGATTTTATTTATTTGAGTCCTGTGCCTTTTTTCCTTGGTGAGTCTTGCCAAGGGTTTGTCAATTTTGTTCATCTTTTCAAAGAACCAGCTCTTTGTTTTATTGATTTTTTCTATAGTTTTTCTGTTCTCTATTTCATTTATTTCTGCTCTGATTTTTATTATCTCTTTTCTTCGGCTGGTTTTGGGTTGTCTTTGTTCTTCTTTTTCTAGTTCCTTAAGGTGTGAAGTTAAGTGGTTTACTTCGGCTCTCTCTTGTTTGTTCATATAGACCTGAAGTGATATGAACTTTCCTCTTATTACTGCTTTTGCTGCATCCCAGAGATTCTGATATGTCGTATTTTCATTTTCATTTGTCTGTATATATCTTTTGATCTCTGCGCTTATTTCTTCTTTGACCCATTCATTTTTTAGAAGTACGTTGTTTAGTTTCCACATTTTTGTGGGTTTTTCCCCCTCTTTTTTGCAGTTGAATTCTAGTTTCAAAGCTTTATGATCAGAAAATATGCTTGGTACAATTTCAATTTTTCTAAATTTGCTGATATTGTCTTTGTGGCCCAACATATGGTCAATTCTTGAGAATGTTCCATGTACACTAGAGAAAAATGTATACTCTGTCGCTTTGGGATGAAGTGTCCTGTAGATGTCTATCATATCCAGGTGTTCTAGTATTTCATTTAAGGCCACTATATCTTTATTGATTCTCTGTTTGGATGACCGATCTAGAGCCATCAGCGATGTATTGAGGTCTCCAAGTATGATTGTATTTTTGTTAGTTTTTGTTTTAAGGTCAATAAGTAGCTGTCTTATATATTTTGGTGCTCCTTGGTTTGGTGCATATATATTAAGGATTGTTATGTCTTCTTGATTCAACTTCCCCTTAATCATTATGAAATGACCATTTTTGTCTCTGAGTACTTTTTCTGTCTTGTAGTCAGCATTATTAGATATGAGTATTGCTACACCTGCTTTTTTTTGGGTGTTGTTTGCTTGGAGTATTGTTTTCCAGCCTTTCACTTTGAATTTGTTTTTATCCTTGTTGCTTAGATGTGTTTCTTGTAGGCAGCATATAGTTGGATTTTCTTTTTTAATCCATTCTGCTACTCTGTGTCTTTTTATTGGTAAGTTTAATCCATTTACATTTAGTGTAGTTATTGACACTTGTGGGTTCCCTACTGCCATTTTATAAATTGCTTTCTGTTAGTTTTGTATCTTGTTTGATTCTTCTCTTTTGTTTTTCTATCATTTGTTTTTGTTTGTTTGTGTTCCATACTTCTTTCCTCTGTTGCTACCTTTTTTAAGTCAAGTGTTTTTGTGGTGTTTTTTTCAAGGGTGGTTACCATTAAGTAATGAAAAGGGTACCTACCATATTCATTGTAGTACCCTATCTTATGAGTATTTCTGCACTTCATCGTCCTTTGCTACTGTTAATCTCCATCCTCTCCCCCTTTTTTTCCTTTGTTGTCACAGTTTAAGTTTGGTTTTATTGTGTTCTTGGTGGAGCTGTTACTTGTGGTGTTGTTTTCTTTTGTTCTTTGAATCTGGTTGGAAAACCCCCTTTAGTATTTCCTGGAGTGGGGGCTTTCTGCTGATAAATTCTCTCATCTTTTCTGTATTTGTGAATGTTTTTTATATCTCCTTCGTACTTGAAGGATAACTTTGATGGGTATAGTATTCTTGGCTGAAAATTCCTCTCTTTCAGGGCTTTAAATATTGGGGTCCACTCTCTTCTAGCTTGTAGAGTTTCTGCTGAGAGATCTGATGATAATCTAATAGGCCTTCCTTTATATGTTGTACTCTTCTTTTCCCTGGCTGCCTTGAGAATTTTTTCTTTGTCATTGGTTTGTGCCATCTTTATTATGATGTGCCTTGGAGTGGGTTTGTTGGGGTTAAGAAAACTCGGTGTTCTGTTTGCTTCTTGAATTTGAGGCGTTAGTTCTTTCCACAGGCTTGGGAAGTTCTCGACTATTATTTGTTTGAGTATATTCTCCATTCCATTTTCTTTCTCTTCTCCCTCTGATATACCTATTATTCTTATGTTATTCTTTCTGATGGAGTCAGACAATTCCTGTAGGGCTTTCTTGTTTTTTATTATTTTTAAGTCTCTTTCTTCTTCTCTCTGTTGTGCCTCAAGTTGTTTGTCTTCTATTTCACTAATCCTATCTTCAATCTGGGCTGTTCTGTTAGCTAAGCTTGTTACCTCGTTTTTCAGCTCGTGAATTGAGTTTTTCATTTCTGTTTGATTTGTTTTGATAGTTTCAATTTCCTTGGTAATATATTCTTTGTGTTCATTAAGTTGTTTTCTGATCTCCCTATATTGCCTTTCTGTGTTTTCTTGTATATCTCTGAGTATTTTTAAGATTTCTATTTTAAATTCTCTGTCATTTAGCTCCAAGGCTTCCAATATGTTAAGTCTTTTCTCCATAGATTTTTCCACATCTATTTGTGTTACCTCTATTTCTTTTGTATCCATAATATTCGATTTCCTCTTTCTTATTGGCATCTGAGGGTGGTCTTGTTGATAGCACTAATTAGAATTAATAAAAAGTAAAAAGTAAAAAAAAAAAAAAAGGTAAAACACCTCCCAAAAACAAACAGTAATAATTTATTATTTCCCCCTTTTTTCTTTCTTCTCTTTCCCTCCTCTCCCCTCCTCAGGGAAATATCATGCCTATAATGGAGGGCCTGATTTGGGGTGAAGAGTTCAAGGGGCAAAAAAAGGGAGTAGGGACCTACTAAATGCAAAAAAAAAAAAAAGGGAAGAAAATCTTAGACAAGCATAAGATGATTTGCTTGTAAGTGATGGTCGACTAAGAGATATAATGAGAGGGATAAGAGGGAACCAGAAAAAAGGACGAAAAAAAAGAATAATAAAGAAGGAGAGAGGGGTTAGGGGAGGGGAGGGGCACAAAGAAAACCAGATAGAAGATGACAGAAGACAATTTAACTTTGGGGGAGGGGTATACAGCACAATCAAATGTCAAAATAATCTAGAGATATTTTCTCTCAACATATGTACCCTGATTTATCAATGTCACTGCATTAAATTTAATTAAAAAAACTGGAAAAAAAAAAAAGTAAAAATAATAAGTAAAAATCTGTTGTATTAAGTGGAGCGAAGACTAAGTACAATGGAGACCTTGGGTTGGGAGGACCCAAAATGCCACAAAAATAAACAACCAAACAAGAAAAAAACAAAAACAAAAGTGAAAAAGAAAAATAAAGCCAAAAAAAGCCTTGAGTCCCAAATTAAATAATTTGTTTGTGATTGAGGATTAAATGGGAGGAAAGTAAAATGAGAAAAGAAAAAACGAATAGAAAGGAAAAAATAAGAAAAAGAGAAAAACGAAGGATAAAAAAAAAGGAAGAGAAAAAAACAAAATAAAGCAAAAAAAAAAAAAAAAAAGAGGAGAGAGTGAGAGTTAAGTGTTTTGGAGTATAACCTTAAAGGAGGGTGAGGATGAAGAAGAGAAATAAAATGTAACACTCATGGGTAGTGTAGTTCAAGAAAAGGGAAGCATAAGATGGGCAGAGAATAGAAGGACCGAGGTGGAGGAAATAGAAATAATAATAATAAAGGCAATAAGATAGAAGAAACAAACAACAACAACAACAAAATTAGTGGAACAAGTTGTAAAGTCTGGATTTTTCTTGATTTTGAGAGGTTAACTTCTTCCTTTTTCTTTTCTCTCCCTCTTCCTGGTCGGTGACTCTGTACCCCAGGCTCTGCCCCTGTGTCACACTTAGGTAGGGATTTGCAGTTGATGGGATTCTATGGCAATGTCATATAATTGGCTTTAGTCTTGCTGGTAGTCAAGGCTTGTTGGCGTTTGCAGGGTCCAACGATGAGAGAGTTTGCTTTCCTGGAGTCTCTCTCCTAGTCCCCCCTTCCTGAATTAGCAGCCTGGTGATCCAGCTATAAGGCTGCAACTGCTTCTGCCTGGGGAGTAAGAGGCTCAAAGAGCTGGGAAATCCCCGCTCTATCCCCACTCAGCGCAAGGCTTTGGGAAAGGCTCTGGCAGTCAGGGCCTCCAGTGTAATCAGGCGGGGGTGGGAGTCAATTGTTGTCAAGGTGACTGTTCAGCGCCTAGCATTCAGTTGGACCTCTCAACCCAGGCTTTCCACACTTTGTAGCCTGTTTTGGCTGGGAAGAAGAGGCACTAGTCTCTGCTTGCGACTAGTGTAGTATAGATCTTATTATCTGCCAAGTCCCTCTTGTTAGCGTTTATCCCTGAATATGGAGGCTCTATCAATCAGAAGTTGCCCCTGCCCCTTTAGCGAAAGGCACTAAAAAATATCACGCCTCTTGTCTTGGATTGCTGAACTGAGAGAGATCTTATCAATTAGAACCCGTGGGTGCGCAGATTTCATGGGTTAAGCTAATTTCAGTGATTGGGTCCGCAGCTGTGCTCCCGAAGGTATTTCAGGTGCCTGCGCGCCCCTCCCCCAACACTTGATTGTTAGCTTGAATGGCTGGGTGAGGTGCCCTGCCCACGGAGAGAATCTCCCAAATAGGGAAGACCACCCTGGCGCCTCTCCCGCTCGCCCTGCCGCTGGCGGCTGGGGCACACCAGGCGCAGGATAATGGGGCACCCTGGGTGTGCGGGCCAGTAGGGCACTCTGGGCGCATGGAATGCCCAGGGCATGCGCGCGAATGGGGTGCTCCAGGCTCCGGTGGCTGGGGACTCTCACTTGCAGTGCGCAGGCCGCTGGGAACGTTAGTGGTGCTTGCTCTGCAACCGGACCGGGCACACGCCGGCGGCTGCTCGCCGCTCCCGAGTGTGGGCTGACTCACCACAGGCGCACTCCCTCCGCAGCTTGAATGAACGTCCCTGCGGTAGCTTCCTCCACACCCTCGTCTCTCAGATTCAAGTGATAACAGTCCTTTCGCTTTCAGTTTGTGTGGAACTCCGGAATGCTCCGAGGATAAATTTTTCTGTTTCTAGTTGATAAATTTGTTGTGATTTTGGGGAGATCTGTCGGACACGCTGCTCATGGTGCCATTTCCGTGGCGTCCTCAGTTCAGGATTTAAAAACTGATGTCAATAGAGATTTAAATGCTTTCTCAAAGAACAGTCTTGTACACTGCTGCAACCTCCCCTCCCTCTTTGGTAGTTTGCAAATGCCCAATCTATATTTTCATTGATTTCTGAATGAATGACAAGGAGAGATGCCTTCAAGGAAGGAAAAGAATACACTAAATACCCTGATAGCTCCATTTTCATACGTGTTCGGCTTTCATCAATCACAGGGAAAGAAAAGAATACACCCTTTCCAATTCAAGTTAGCTCGATAATAATGACCAATAGAAAACTCAATCCTGGCACCCTGGTCAAAACAAAGCTGGGTTTTTCTATAACATGTCTCTCTCCATATCAGGCCCCAATTCTGTAAATTGGGGTAAAAAAAAGTAAATTCTTCTACTTTTACAAAAGACATACATTGGTTGGCCTAAGTGGCTAATGGGAATTTCAGTTATATCTACAACACAGTAAAACTCACAGCTAGGTATGTGCTCTAGAGGCTCATTATTTAATTAAGAGCAAGGATTACACCTGACCAGGCGGTGGATAGAGCATCGGACTGAGATGCAGAGGACCCAGGTTCGAAACCCCCGACATCACCCCGAGCGTGGACTCATCTGGTTTGAGCAAAGTTCACCAGCTTGGACCCAAGGTCACTGGCTCAAGCAAGGGGTCACTTGGTCTGCTGTAGCACCATGGTCAAAGCACATATGAGAAAGCAATCAATGAACAACTAATGTGTCACAACAAAAACTGATGATTGATGCTTCTCATCCCTCTCCGTTCCTGTCTGTCCCTGTCTATCCCTCTCTCTGACTCTCTCTGTCTCTGGAAAAAAAAAAAAAAGAGCAAGGATTACAAGAGCGCTAAATGCAACGAAGCTGCACAATTTTCAAGGGTTCCAAATTTATGGTTTTCGTTAATTAACATAAAGTAGTGTAGGCACGTGAATTCAAGTGATCCTGTCAGCTATTAGAATGTTGAGAGTTAATTAATATAATAGCACAGATCATTGAGCTTAGAAATTATGAGTAACATAGAATTTTAAAGAGTATCATGATGATGCCTAATTATAACTCTGCTCCTTCAAACGGTGTTCTTTTGACTTGGTTCCTTAATTCAAGATCAGATATGGCCAAATCCATATGAAGGGAAAACTCTTAGAAAATATGTGAATTAAATTCTGCAAACTCTTCCAACACATGATTTGCTTATTTAGTTAATCAGCTGGGATAATTACAGACCATGAGTGGCCATTAATAAAACTATTTGCATTGCACAAATTTATCTGAACTTCAGACATCTCAAATTGCTCACCAGGGAAGGAAACAAAACAACTGTTCCTATGACCACAACTTAAAATGCAGAGGAGCAAATTTTCATTTCTCCTCTGGAATTGAGGTAAACGTGAGGGGAACTGAACGCTGTGCAAATTGCCACCCCATTCTATACATTCTGCACACACTGGGGTCACTCCTTAAGCCATAGAGCTTTCTAATTTAAGAGCTCTAGAACACTGAGAGCTATTGTTCCTCTTCATTTGACTAAAGAGCTGTGTAAAAGACAAGTCTTGCCATTTCCATCAAATTTAACTCGTGACCTGGCCAGTTGGCTCAGTGGTAGATCGTCGGCCTGGCGTGTAGGAGTGCTGGGTTCAATTCCCGGCCAGGGCACACAGGAGAAGTGCCCATCTGCTTCTCTACCCCTCCACCTCTCCTTCCTCTCTGTCTCTCTCTTCCCCTCCTGCAGCCAAGGCTCCATTGGAGCAAAGTTGGCCCGGGCACTGAGGATGGCTCTGTGGCCTCTGCTTCAGTTGCTAGAATGGCTCTGGTTGCAACAGAGTGATGCCCCAGATGGGCAGAGCATTGCCCCTTGGCGGGCATGCCGGGTGGATCCCGGTTGGGTGCATGCGGGAGTCTGTTTGACTGCCTCCCCATTTCAGAAAAAGACAAAAAAAAATTTAACTCATGAAAAACAGGCATTGAACCTGAGTCACATTTTCTATGATGTCTTTATACCTTAGCAAATTTTAAATTACCTTGAAAAAAAAAGTGCACTCACCATCAGAACAATGATCTAGAAGACATTTTCTCTACATTACCACATTTTTATGTATTTATTTCACAACTATGATAATTATCATCTACTGAATATCTAAAATGTGCCAGATGCTTTACTATTGCTGTACATAGATTATCTTCTCATTGGTGAAAAGAACCTTGAAAGGTAGGGGTTTTTTTTATATTTTAAAAAAAGGACATTCTTATGGGCTGTATTTGTTTCCCTCCAAATTGATATGTTGAAGACCTAACCCTCAATATCTTAGAGTGTGACTATATTTGGAGATAAGATCCTTAAAGGGATAACTAAGGTAAAATGAGGCTATGTGGGTTGGGCCTAATTAAATATATCCACTGTCCTTACAGGAGAGACAATTAGGACACAGACAACATGCAAACCAAGGCCAACACTATGAAGACCCAGTGATAGGGTGGCTATCTGCAAGCCAAGGCCAGTAGCCTCAGGAGAAACCAAACCTACTGACACTTTGATCTTGGACTTCTAGCTTCTAGACCAGTAGTAGTCAACCTGGTCCTTACAACCCAGTAGTGGTTGTTCCAGCTTCATGTTGCACGGTAGTGGAGCAACCAAAGTATAAATAAAAAGTTAGATTTAACTATAGTAAGTTGTCTTATAAAGATCTATTCTGCCTAACTTAGTGAAAATCCGACATAAAGTACTTGGTAAGTAATTATTATTAAATGCTTTAACTTGCTGTCACTCTGCTTTATAAATTTTATAAAGTAAAGTTACTTTCCTAGTTTATAAATCACCATCACTGTGGAACCGGTGGGTGGATAGAAAATTTTAATACTAATAGAGATAAAAAAGTGGGCAGTAGGTATAAAAAGGTTGACTACCCCTGTTCTAGACATTTAAGCAACCAAATCAGAGGCATTTTGAGATGGCAACCCTAGCAAATTAATACAGAAATGGTCATTTTGATGTGGCAACTCTCAATTCTAACAGCAGAGTATTTTACTTAACTTGTCTTACACAAATGACTAATATGTAAAACATCCACAATATAAGTAGGAAAGATACAAATCCATCCCTTTCCACTCAAAGACGTTCTTTGTTATTTTCATCACTGAAGTGATCTGAAAAGAAAAAATAAGTTGTCGAGAGAAAACTTAAATAAAAGCAAGATAATAAAACATAAACTGACTGTATTTTGAACGAAGCGTGGGTGAGGGTTGGGAAGCCATCACCCAGCCTGCTGGCCATGCCTTGACACCTCTCACACTACCTCTCTCCTCTCTCTCCTCGGTGGCAGTAAGAACGACCGTTTGGAAAGGACTGCAGGACACTGTGCTGTCAATCTTAAGGAGGCTTGCCTCATTCCCAAATTAGGGTTTTCAAATATTAATGTTCTGATTTTTTTTCCCCAATCAGTAACAGTGTAAGTAGAAACTTATCAATATACTCAAGAATTTTCTAAGAAATTGAACACCTGCCAAGGTTGTTGTTGAGAGTGTTAAGATCTCATCTGTGCCAGGGACTAACAACTGGATTTGCAGATTTTTCATTGTTACAGAGCTACTTCCAAAGATGAAAAGGGATTCAAAAGAGACTGTGGCTGCTTGGCACTAAGCAACACTGATTCTACATCTTTATGTTCTTAGCTAAAATTGTCTGTTTGGAAAGATACTCCCAAAGGGCTGGCAAAGGCTCTCACAATTAGCATTTTTCACAGCGTTATTGTGGTATACACGATATACAATAAATCGCTCATATGTATTTAAAGTGTGCAATTGTGCATGCTCCTGAAACCCACATCAAAATCAGCATAAATTAATTCATGTATTATTCCCAAATGTTTCTTAGTGCCTTTTTGTAATTTCTCTATCAAACCCCACTCCGTACCCCACCAAACCCCTGCCAACCCCACCATGTAAAAACTGACCTACTTTCTGTGACTAAATATCAATCTGCAGTTCCTTTAATTCTGTATAATGGAATTGTGTAGTTTATTTTTTTTTTTGGTCTGGTTTCTTTCATTCAGCATAGTTACTTTGCCATTCAGCCATGTTCTGTGTACCAATAGTTTGTTCCTTTATATTGCATTGTTTGTATACTGCAGTTTATCAATTCATCTGTTGATAAACTTCAGTTCTTTTTCCAGTTAGGGCTATTATAAATAAAGATGACCTGAATTTATGTAAAAATCTTTTTTATGAACATATGCTTTCATTTCTCTTGGGTAAATGTCCAGAAAAATGGCTCAGTGACATGATAGGTGTGTTTTTAAATTTTAAAGAAACTGCCACACTGTTTACAAAGTGATTGTATAATTTTATATTTCCATCAACAGAATATAAAACTTAGGCCATGGTCAGGGCACACAGGAGAAGCAAACATCTGCTTCTCTACCCCTTCCCTTTCTCTCTCTCTTTCTCTCTCTCTCTCTCTCCTACTCCCTCAGTCACTCAGTCATGGCTCAAATGGTTCAAGCAAAGTTGGCCCTAGGTGCTGAGGATAGCTCCATGACCTCGCCTCAGGCACTAAAATAGCTCGGTTGCCGAGCAATGAAGCATCAACCCCAAATGGGCAGAGAATCACCCAGGTAAGAGGATTAATTACCAGGTGGATCCCAGTCTGGGCACATATAGGAGTCTGTCTCTCTGCATCCTCAGCTCTCACTTAAAAAAAAAAAAGTAAAAGTTCTAGGTCACTGGTTGGCAAACTGTGGCTCGTGAGCCACATGTGGCTCTTTGGCCCCTTGAGTGTGGCTCTTTCACAAAATACCACGTGCGGGTGCTGCTACCTCAATAAGGAATGTACTTACCTATATAGTTTAAGTTTAAAAAATTGGCTCTCTGTAATGTTTATATGGTTATACACTGTGCCTTAAATTTTTATATTTTTATTTATGCAAACTATAAAATTACTCATATATGCATTAAATGGTTTTGTTTATTTAAAAAAAAATTGGCTCTCAAAAGAAATTTCAATCGTTGTACTGTTGATATTTGACTCTGTTGACTAATGAGTTTGCCAACCACTGAACTAGATCATCCACATTCTTGCCAAAACTGTGTCTTTTTAATTGTATATATTTTTGTTTGGTGTGTGGTAATATTTCCTTGTAGTTTTAGTTTGCATTTCTCAAATAACTTAGGATGCTAATCATCTTTTCATATGCTTATTTGCCATATGTATATCTTCTTTCATGATGTGTTTGTTTAAAGCTTTTGTCAGGCTCTGGCCAGTTGTCTCAGTGGTAGAGCATTTGCAGGCATATGGATGTCCTGGGTTTAATTCCCGATCATTGAAAATCTGTTTGTCTCTTCTAGGTCCTTTACATTTTCATATAATTTTAGAAGAAATTAGTCAGTTTCTACGAAAAAAAGTATCTGCATAGATTTTGATTGAGACTGCATTGAGGAGAACTGACTTCTTAACAGTATTGTGACTACTGACCCAGGTACAGGAAATATCTCCCCTATTTGCTTAGGGCTTCTTTAACATCTGTCAGCAACATTTTGCAGTTTTCAGTATATAGTTCTTTTACAACTTTTGTCAGATTTATCCTAAACTATTTCATATATTTTATTCTTGCAAATGATATTATTTTGTTAGTTTGAATATCGTATGATTTGTTGCCACTACATAGACACACTAAACTTTCATTGTGTGTGACAGAGACAGAGAGAGGGACAAATAGGGACAGACAGACAGGAAGGAGAGAGATGAGAAGCATCAGTTGCGGCACCTTAGTTGTTCATTGACTGCTTTTTCATATGTGCCTTGATGGGGGGGGTGTGGGGGAGTAGAGTAGACCAACTGACCCCTTGCTTGAGCCAGCAACCTTGGACTCAAGCTGGTGAGCCTTGCTAAAACCAGATGAGTCTGTGCTCAAGCTAGCGACCTCAGGGATTCAAACCTGGGTCCTCTGCATCACAGTCCGATGCTCTATCCACTGCATCACCACCTGGTAAGACGGCACATTTAACTTTTGAATATCTTATCTCCTGTGACCTTGCTAAACTCACTTTGTAGTTTTAGTATCTTTTTCATAGAGTTGATCAAATTTTATACATCAGATGCAAAGACTATTTTACTTCTCCAATTAGGAAAACTTTTATTTCTTCTCCACTTAGATCACCTTTACTTCTTTTTCCTGCCTGATTCCACTGGCTAGAACCTCTATAAAATTGACTGTTGACTGGAGGTGGTGAGAGTAGACATTCTCTGCTGTCCCTCATCATACCAGGAAAACAGTAAGGTTTTTTATTTCAGCATGAAGTATGATGATTTTTTATAGAGGCACTTTATCAGGCTAAAGAGATTCTCTCAAACTCCTACTTTTCTCAGAGTTTTATGAAAAGAAATATTGGATTTTTCAAACCCTTTTTAGTATCTTTTGAGATAATCGTAGATTTTCTTCTTTAGTTTGTCAACATATGGTGAATCACCTTACATTATATTTCTGGGATCAACTCTGTTTAGTCATTATGTATTATCTTTTCTACATAGTATTAGATTAATTTTTCTAAAACTTTTATTTAGAATTTATTTTTAATTTTTTTTTTGACAGAGACAGAGAGAGCCAGAGAGAAGTACAGATAGGGACAGACAGACAGGAAGGGAGAGAGATGAGAAGCATCAATTCTTCATTGTGGCACCTTAGTTGTTCCAATTGACTGCTTTCTCATATGTGCCTTGATCAGGGGACTACAGCATAGCAAGTGACCCCTTGCTCAAGCCAGCAAATCTGGGCTCAAGCCAGTGACCTTGGGCTTCAAGCCAGCAACTTTTGGGCTCAAGCCAACGACAATGGGGTCATGTCTATGATCCCATGCTCAAGCCAGCAACCCTGCGGTTCAGCTGGTGAGCTCACACTCAAGCCGATGACCTCGGGGTTTCAAACCTGGGTTCTCCACATGTCAGTCTGATGCTCTATTCACTGCGCCACCGCCTAGTCAGGCTATTTAGAATTTTTGTATCAATGTTCATAAAGGATATTCCTTTTTGTGTTTTTTATTTAATTCTTCAAATATCTGTCAGCTTTGGTATCAGGACAATGCTGGTCACAAAGAATAAGATGAAAAGTTTGTCTTCAAATATTGTTGGAAGAGTTTCTGCAGAATTGGCATTACTTTTTCCTTAAATGTTTAGCAGCGTTCACTAGTAAAGGCCTAGAATTTTCTTTGTTGGAGGTTTTGAACTACAAATGCAATTTCTTTATATACAAAGGGCCTCTTCAGGTTATTGATTTCTCTTGAATGAGCTTTGGTAATTTATGTATTTCAATGAATAAGCCCCATTACATCTAAGTTGTTGAATTTATTGGCATAAAGTTATTCATAATATTCCCTTACTGTCCTTTAAATGGGTATAGAATCTGCACTGATGTTACTGCTCTCATTTCTGATATAAGTAATTACATGTTCACTCTTTTTCTTTATCAGTCTGGCTAAGAGTTTATCAATTTCATTGATTTTATTAAAGAATGTGTTTTTGGTTTCATTGATTTTCTCTATTGTTTTTCTGTTTTCTATTTCATTAATTTCCTCTCTGATTTTTCTATTTCCTTTTTCCTGCTTACTTTCAGTTTAGTAATTTGTACTTCTTTTCTAGTTTCTTAAGTTGGAAGCTAAGGTCATTTCTGGAGACATTTTCATTCCCAATATAGGCACTTACTGCTAAAACTTTCTCCCTAAATACTGCTTTTACAACATCCCATAAATTCTGATTATGTTGTGAATTCATATGCAGTCAATTAAAATTGCTTTTTTAGTTCCCCTTTAGATTTCCCCTTTACTATGTATTATTTAGAAGTGCATAATAATTGCTTTTCAAATACTTTCTCCACTATTCATTTACACAATGATTTATCAATTATGGGTTTTTTTTTTCAGTCTGGTTGGTAGAAAGAGGTATTTTACTCTGTGAGCATCAGGCACCTATCCTTTTTTATCATTTCAGATCATTCTTTTCCCCATGGCCCTGACTTGAGTGGGACTGTCATCTTCTGAAGCTCTCCAGGACTCTCACATGTGCAGTTGTCTCCCTTTCTAGTCCTCTGTCCTGGGAACTAGACTGCTGAGTCTGCCTCTGACTCTCAGAACTCTCAGCTCTGTCTTCTCAGACCAAGGTGTGTGATGGGCTTGAGCTGGGTTCTTTCACCATGTGCAAAGGCCTAGAAACTCTCTCAGGATAGTAAGGTAGGAGAGTCAGAGGCAACACCTATTTGTGTTATATCTTAGATTACTGACCTTGTGCCTTGAAAACCATTGTTTCATATATTTCATCTACAGTGTGTCCGTAAAGTCATGGTGCACGTTTGACCGGTCACAGGAAAGCAACAAAAGATGACAGAAATGTGAAATCTGCACCAAATAAAAGAAAAACCCTCCCAGTTTCTGTACGATGATGTGGCAGCATGTGCGCATGCGCAGATGATGATGTAACACCGTGTATACATCGGAGCAGCCCATGGCCATGCCAGTCGAGATGTAGATGGTACAGAGGAAAGTTCAGTGTGTTCTGTGGCTCGCTAAATTTGAATCCATGACCAAAGTGCAACGTGAATATCGGTGCGTTTATAACAAAGTGCCACCACATAGTAATAACATTACTCCGTGGGATAAGCAGTTGAAGGAAACCGGCAGTTTGGTGGAGAAACCCCGTTCTGGTAGGCCATCAGTCAGTGACGAGTCTGTAGAGGCTATATGGGATAGCTACCTAAGGAACCCTAAAAAATCTGTGCGTGAGCCCACATCGAACTGTACTGAATAGGTATGAAACTGGGAGAGTTTTCCTTTTATTTGGTACAGAATTCACATTTCTATCGTCTTTTGTTGCTGTCCTGTGACCGGTCAAAAGTGCTCCATGACTTTACAGACACACTGTATTTTTCTGAGGTTGTTTCAGAGAGGATCCTAAATTCAGTTTCACCAGTTCTATCTTGACCAAAAGTGGGTCACCCAAATTAACATTTTTAAAATGGTTTTAAATGCATAGCTTTTTTATTTTAAATAAAGAATATCAACTAAGATAATTTTGAACATGAGTCATCGCAATGTCAGAGCAAGCACTCCACAAGATGGAGTCAGTTCCAGGTTTTACCATGAAAAAGTGAAACAAGAAATTAACAACTGGAGGTCAGTATGTCGATGGAAAACAAAGTTAGAGATGGCCTCTAATCTGTTCCTTATTAAGTTAAAAAAAAACATATTCGGGGAAGATCAGGAATAGGAGAATGGAGTAAACAATGTTGGACATGAGACAAAATAAGAGATATGGGTATCTGCAAGAAGGGAAGAGGATGGGAAAAGTGAGGAGAAGAAAGTGAAAGAGCCCTCTGAATACACAATTATACTTACTGACAGAAAGTCAGAGAGAGGGACATCTAGGAACAGAGAGATAGGAAGAGAGAGAGATGAGGAGATGAGAAGCATTAATTCTTGGTTGCAGTACCTTAGTTGTTCAACGATTGCTTTCTCATATGTGCCTTGAAGGGGGGCTACAACAGAGCAAGTGACCCCTTGCTCAAGACAGCAACCTTGGGCTTCAAGCCAGCAACCTTTGAGCTCAAGCCAGCAACCATGGGGTCATGTCTATGATCCCATACTCAAGCCAGCAACCCTGTGCTCAAGCTGGTGAGCCTGTGCTCAAGCTGATGAGCCTGTTCTCAAGCCGTCGACCTTGGGGTTTCAAACCTGTGTCCTACATGTCCCAGTCCGATGCTCTATCCACTGTGCCACCACCTGGTCAGGCTCTGTACACTATTAAATATCATCTCCATGCTGTTTCGTCCATAGTCACAAGTTGTAAAAAGTATTATTAGGACATCAATCATAGTTGGAAATTTGTGAATATCAAATTTAGGTATGGAGGGCTATCTAATCTCCCTGACCAGTCCAATCTATACTTTTTTACTGAACACCTTCATCTTCAGTACAATGTCAACTCTTCAGTCACAGAGAGAAAAAAAATTTTTTTTAAAAAGAAAGATATAGCCTGACCAGGTGGTGGCGCAGTGGATAGAGCGTCTGACTGGGATGCGGAATGACCCAGGTTCAAGACCCTGAGGTCGCCAGCTCGAGTGCGGGCTCATCTGGCTTGAGCAAAGAGCTCACCAGCTTAGACCCAAGGTCGCTGGATCCAGCAGGGGGTTACTCGGTCTGCTGAAGGCCCGCGGTCAAGGCACATGTGAGAAAGCAATCAATGAACAACTAAGAAGTCGCAACGCGCAACGAGAAACTGATGATTGATGCTTCTCATCTCTCTCCGTTCCTGTCTGTCTGTCCCTGTCTATCTCTGCCTCTGTTAAAAAAAAAGAAAGATATAAACCTATAAGTTTGTATAGAGAAAAGAGGGTTTAACAGATTGCTCAGTTTTCCATACATTTATTTTATCCTTCTTTGTTACTATTTGTAAGTACAATGCAATATTTATGGAAATGCTCACAAAATAAGTTTTTAAAATTTTTTCTGTTATGTTCTTGGATTATCAAAAGTTGATATATAGGGTGGACAAAAGTAGGTTTACAGTTGTTTATATGGAAAATAATACAATAATAAATAACAAAACAAGAATAAAGTGTTTCATATACTCACAACTGTAAACTTACTTTTGCCCATCACTGCCATTTTAAAAAATATGTGACTATTTATACATCTATTGAAAAATCATTGTTTACTATAACATTCAATCTATTTTTCAATATCCCTTCCATTTAGAAAAACAAAAATCATGTTATAATTTGGAACAAGAAAATATTCAGTCTTTTTTACAAATGTGTATTTCCTTTTTATTAGATAATGAACCTATCTCACTCTATTGAATGCTTCCCCTTTGATTCTGGACGTTCAGAATGAGTATAATATTTAAAGGAGGACAGTGCAAGGCACCCCACCTGCTCCTCTTCTAGACATCATTAGTCAAGCATGACAGGCTCTCTCAACCAAATCCACATGGACTCAAATCTGTCTCAGTATTATATTCTGGGTATACACAACCAATTGAGCAGAATTTATACATGATATAAAATGGCTTCCACCAGCCTAGATAATAATTATGTTGCTATCCCTCATGCCTTTGATTTCTTAAATTAGTCCTATATATAGTTGGTAGATTTATTGCAATGTCTCATATCATAAGTATAATCAACTTTTTTTGGAAATCAAGGACTCCCTAGGCTCTCAACTGATAAAGGTTTTAGTACATTTGTGACTGTACAGAACAGGTCCCTAAGTATAATTAGTATTTTTAAAAATCCCATATTTTTTATACTAAAATTATGAAATCAGTTTACATCTATACACATATACAACTACTATATGCATACATACACAGTTGTAATTGCAAACATGCATTAGTCTTAAAAGCAAAAAATGATTAGATCAAACACTACTCAAAAGGACCCTTGAAGAAGAGACAACATGGAAAACAAGAGGGACTCATATACAGAAAAAAGGAAAGAAGTCCAACTGTAACATTGTCTGTTTTCAATTTTAACTTTACACAGTATTATTTGCAAACAGAGTTTTATTTCATCTTTTTAGTGTTTGTGATAAGACTCAGACAGACAGAGAGAGGGACAGACAGTGACAGACAGCCCGGAAGGGAGATGAGAAGCATCAATTTTTCGTTGTGGTACCTTAGTTTTTCATTGATTGTGTTCTCATATGTGCCTTGACGGGGGGCAGGGGGACTGCAGCAGACCGAGTGACCCCTTGTTCAAGCCAGTGACCTTGGGCTCAAGCTGGTGAGCTTTTGCTCAAACCTGATGAGCCTGTGCTCAAGCTGGCAACTTTAGGGTTTCGAACCTGAGTCCTCCGCATCCCAGTCTAATCAATGATGCTCTATCCACTGTACTACCAACTGATCAGGCCTATTTCATCTTTCTTACTACCTAGATTATGACAGAAAAATAATAGCAAATAATAAAAATTTATAAAAACAACAACAAACAAACTGCTATCTAAGTAAAAGATATTTTAGAAAGACTAATCATTGTTAAGAACAAGTTAGAGGAACTCCTCATGTCTCTCTTACCTCCCATTTTTGGTAACCTCACATATTTAAAGCAAAGACACAGAGCTTACAAAAGAATGCCTCAGCTCTAAGCTTAGTAAGAAAACAGTCGTTTTTTCTTTAAGACAGTGTTTTTCAAGTGATTTCTTCAGAAACTGGAGGTAATAATAGATGATACCAAAGAAAGTGTTCCAGTCTTAAATACTCATTTAAATAAGAGTTGTTACTTTTGCAATTCTGGGAGTATAGTTAGGAGAGTGTGAATTAGCCAGAGCAAGTACCAAGTAGGCAAAATTTCCCAAACCATTTTTGACCATAAATATCACAACCACTGGCCCTGGCCGGTTGGCTCAGTGGTAGAGCAGAAGTCCCGGGTTCGATTCCCGGCCAGGGCACACAGGAGAAGCACCCATCTGCTTCTCCACCCCTCCCCCTCTCCTTCCTCTCTGTCTCTCTCTTCCCCTCCTGCAGCCAAGGCTCCATTGGAGCAAAAGATGGCCCAGGCGCTGGGGACGGCTCCTTGGCCTCTGCCCCAGGCTCTAGAGTGGCTCTGGTCGCAACAGAGTGTCGTCCCGGATGGGCAGAGCATTGCCCCCTGGTGGGCGTGCCGGGTGGATCCGGGTTGGGCATATGCGGGAGTCTGTCTGACTGCATCCCCGTTTCCAGCTTCAGAAAAATACAAAAAAAAAAAAAAAAAATCACAACCACTATCACTATTATCATCACCCACCATTTTCTTCCAGAGCATCATTGGCTAAATACACTTTAGAAAATTGGGGACTCTTAGACTAGAGCTCATAGACATAGAATTATGTGTAAAAATAAAGAAGTATTTTAACAAACTTAGGTTACACACACACACACACACACACACACACACACTATATTTTCCCCTGGAAATATTTGATTCTCCTTAGAGAATGATGGCTGCTTACACATAGAGAGGAAGGAAATAGGAAAGATAGATAGAAATATAAGAGCTGGTGAAAAGAAAACAGAATGGCCAGCGAGAACATCAAAGTTGCCTTATTTACTTTTTTTTTAAGGGGCAAGTTTTTTCCAAGAAACTTCCATGGTCACTTGAAACATCATGGCATTAAAACAAAGGTCAAATTATTTATACCGCTGATTAAGATTGCATTATGGTCATAATACAGTATGTTAAATGGTGTATGACAAAATTGCCAAAAACTAGGGGGGCTTAAAACAATAGACGTTTGGTCTCCTATATGGTACTAGAGCTAGAAGTCCAAAATCAAGGTAATGTCAGAGTTGGTTTCTTCTGTAGGCTCTGATGGAGAATTGTCTCAATAACTCTACCCTAGCTTCTAGTGATTGTTGGCAATTTTGGGCATTCTTTGATTTATAGATTCCTCACTCCAGCCTCTGTCTCTGTCTTCACAGGGCATTTTCCTTTCTCTGCATCTATGTTTGAATTTCTCTCTTTCTAAAATGACAATATTGGTTCACTATAGTGGCTCACAATAACCTAGTAGGACTTCATCTTAATTACATCTTCAAAGATTTTATTTTCAAATAAAGTTTTTACAGATTCTACGTAGACATGAACTTTGGAAGGCCACTATTCAATGCTGTACTGAAGGAACAAATATGCTATGGAGTTTAGGACTATTTCCACTGAAATGATTATCTCTTGTAAAGTAAAATATTTTGGTTAAAGAAAGAATGACTTCAAAGCAAGTAAATATACTGGGGAAGCTTATTTTTAAGTATTTTAATAAAGGAAAGGCTTCTATAATAATTTGAAAAATTATCTCTGAAATTGTTTTGACTGTTTTGATTCCCTGTAATATTCTCAAAAAGATATGTGTAATGGCAAACACTTCACAAAAGAAGAATAAAAGTTAAAATAAAACATTGTTCCATCTCTACGAATGCTTCTTTGGAAAATATTGCATTTTATATTCCATGTAATCTCAGAGATCCATCACGTAAAGGCTCAGCAGCACAGAATGAGTCTGACTCCCACCTCACTCACCATCCCACAGGAGACGAGATGACTCCCACCTCACTCAGCATCCCACAGGAGACGAGATGATTCCCACCTCACTCAGCATCCCACAGGAAGCGAGATGATTCCCACCTCACTCAGCATCCCACAGGAGACGAGATGACTCCCACCTCACTCAGCATCCCACAGGAAACGAGATGATTCCCACCTCACTCAGCATCCCACAGGGGACGAGATGACTCCCACCTCACTCAGCATCCCACAGGGGACGAGATGACTCCCACCTCACTCAGCATCCCACAGGAGACGAGATGACTCCCACCTCACTCAGCATCCCACAGGAGACGAGATGACTCCCACCTCACTCAGCATCCCACAGGAAACGAGATGATTCCCACCTCACTCAGCATCCCACAGGAGACGAGATGACTCCCACCTCACTCAGCATCCCACAGGAGACGAGATGACTCCCACCTCGCTCAGCATCCCACAGGAGACGAGATGACTCCCACCTCACTCAGCATCCCACAGGAGACGAGATGACTCCCACCTCACTCAGCATCCCACAGGAGACGAGATGACTCCCACCTCGCTCAGCATCCCACAGGAGACGAGATGACTCCCACCTCGCTCAGCATCCCACAGGAGACGAGATGACTCCCACCTCACTCAGCATCCCACAGGAAGTGAGATGATTCCCACCTCACTCAGCATCCCACAGGAGACGAGATGACTCCCACCTCACTCAGCATCCCACAGGGGACGAGATGACTCCCACCTCACTCAGCATCCCACAGGAGACGAGATGACTCCCACCTCACTCAGCATCCCACAGGGGACGAGATGACTCCCACCTCACTCAGCATCCCACAGGAGACGAGATGACTCCCACCTCGCTCAGCATCCCACAGGAGACGAGATGACTCCCACCTCGCTCAGCATCCCACAGGAGACGAGATGACTCCCACCTCGCTCAGCATCCCACAGGAGACGAGATGACTCCCACCTCGCTCAGCATCCCACAGGAGACGAGATGACTCCCACCTCGCTCAGCATCCCACAGGAGACGAGATGACTCCCACCTCGCTCAGCACCCACAGGAGACGAGATGATTCCCACCTCACTCAGCATCCCACAGGGGACGAGATGACTCCCACCTCACTCAGCACCCACAGGAGACGAGATGATTCCCACCTCACTCAGCATCCCACAGGGGACGAGATGACTCTCACCTCACTCAGCACCCACAGGGGACGAGATGACTCCCACCTCACTCAGCATCACACAGGGGACGAGATGACTCTCACCTCACTCAGCACCCACAGGGGACGAGATGACTCCCACCTCGCTCAGCATCCCACAGGAGACGAGATGACTCCCACCTCACTCAGCACCCACAGGAGACGAGATGACTCCCACCTCACTCAGCACCCACAGGAGACGAGATGACTCCCACCTCGCTCAGCACCCACAGGAGACGAGATGACTCCCACCTCGCTCAGCACCCACAGGAGACGAGATGACTCCCACCTCACTCAGCATCCCACAGGGGACGAGATGACTCCCACCTCACTCAGCATCCCACAGGGGACGAGATGACTCCCACCTTGTTCAGCATCCCACAGGAGACGAGATGACTCCCACCTCACTCAGCATCCCACAGGGGACGAGGGTGGTACAGCTTCTCCCTGAGCTGCCTCCGATCTTCACAGTGATGGTGCTCAGAATGGTCACATCTCTCTTTATTTTTTCGAAGTTATTATAATTATTACTAAATAAAGGATAAAAATTAAAAATATATATATATGGGAAGACTGAAAAGCTGAGTTAATCTACACTTGTCTATTTTAACAAAGTAGGAAGTTGAGTGGCAAGAGCATTTAAGGAATCTTATTAGGATTCAATAAACTGCCCCACCCTACACAAATGAAAACACTTTATTTCTCAGAAAATCTTTTTAAAAATCAAATGAAACCATTCAGAAAGAACTAAATCAAAATGAAATATCTGTAATTTGTAATAAGAGGATTACTATATGATGATTCAGAGGTTTAATCTCATTTAAATTAAAGACTTTACCTTCTTATTAAGATGGAATTGTAGCCTGACCAGGCAGTGGCACAGTGGATAGAGCATCAGACTGAGATGCAGAGGACCCAGGTCCAAAACCCCGAGATCACCAGCTTGAGCGCAGGCTCAACAGCTTGAGCACTAGGTCTCTGGCTTGAGCATAGGATCATAGATATGACCACATGGTTGCTGGCTTGAGCCCAAAGGTTGCTAGCCTGAAGTCTAAGGTCACAGGCTTGAGCCCCAAGTCGCTGGTTTGAGAAAGGGGCCATTCACTCTGCTGTAGCCCCCCCCCCCCCACATCAAGGCACATATGAGAACACAATCAATGAACAACTAAGAAGCTATAATGAAGAACTAATACATCTCATCTGTGGGTCAAATAAGTTTGCAAATATGATGTATATGTTTACTTGTTTATAGTTTGCATTGGGTGTGGGGGAGAGGATGTAAGAAGGCAGGGTCATTATAGCCTAAGACTTAGTTTTAAGACTAAGCCTTTTCCACCCTTTTAATACTAATATCTTCTCAACACTAAGTTTTTCCCCACACCCTTGACTGTGGGGTGACGTACTCTTATGAGGAATTCCATTTATGCCTCAGATAAGTGGCTTTGTATCAGAGACTTTCTTATTTGTATACTGGCTTAAAGGCTTTAATTTCTACACTATCAAATAAGGGAGACCAGGGCCTCTCTCTCTCTTGGTTCCTGAAATTAGCATTACAGAGGAGAGGTAGCCAAGATGGCAGAGTGCTGAAGGAGAAGCCAGTTTGTGCAGAGTTTGTGCAGAGAGAAGGAGATGGGGAACAGAGGTGAATAAGGCTGGTGAGGTAGAAATCTTTGATTCTAGGAAACTCGGATAAGTCAGTGGCTTTGGGAGCCCTGAATGGAAAGGGAAGTGTTTTCCCACTGTGTGTATTTCTCGCCCGCCAGGTGCAAGCTAAGATTAAAGCTAATGGCTCACCAGTTCTTGGCTCCATTGTTTCATTACCATCTGTCCGAATCAAACCTGAACCTGCATGGGCCAGGCGGCTATGATGGTGGCCGTGACTACTGGCCAGACATGATCTCTCTCCTTTCCTCTCTGTCCCTATCTGTTCCTCTCTCTGATGCTCTCTTTGTCTCTGTCAAAAAAAGAAAAAAAGATGGAATTGTGACTTCAGGTATAAATATTCTCTCTGCTTCAAACTCATAGGAATGAAAGACACACATATATAATTTTTGTTACATAATATATAAATTATTTTAAAAGGCAAAACTGAACTCAGGAAAAGATAAACATCTTGGAACAGGAACACAAATAATAACAATAATCTATAGACTGCCTACAAGCAGAAGAAATTTCAAAGTGGAGAGGGACAATGTCAGGAGCCCAATGTACCCCACCCCATTTGTCAGTGGACCACGAGATGAGCTATGGAACCAGAGGTTGGGTTTAGTTTCCCTGACTTATGGAAGGAGCCACAACAAAACTGTAACTATCGCTCAGGCCTGAGACTTTACCAAGCTGCAATGAAGGCAGGGAGTGGGAGCCAAATTCCTTTTCACTCTGACCCTGGGCCTAGGCAGTCTCTGCTTCAGAAACCAGGTTTGTAACACACACATATCTCTGCAGGACTGGAGATCCAACAAGCCACTATGTGACCCAGTTCTGGACAGAGAGCTCCAGGGAGCTATATAGGTAATGGCAAAAGCTTGTAGACCAGGTCTATAAGCTCAGAAATAAGGGACAAAAAAAAACAAAATAAGTAATAGCAACAACAACAATCTACTCAAAATGAGTCAGCAAACAAGAATGTCATATCATGTAAGGAAACTGTCACATATGACAACTGACGTTCTAAACAACTGAGATAATTTATTTTGGAGGAATGTAAAACATAAAACTATTACCTGAAAATTACTTATAAATAAGTATATTCAAAATACTCATAGAAGTAACAAAAAATAATATATATAATTTAAGTACAAGAAATTATAAATAATTGTTATAAACCAAGACCAGATGGCTATGCTGTAAAAGAGTTGCAAATGCTGGAAAGAAAAGCACAGTCACTAAAACAAAAACTAAAAAGGGACTAAGCCTGAGCTGAACATAGTGAGAGAACTAACTATCCAACTGAAAGATTCTATTCGAGAAATAAGTTAAAACTATGAAAGAGAATTTTAAGAAACAAGCAAAATAGATAAAGAGGTTCACTATTTTATTCATGGTAGCCTAGGCTACATTGCAGTAACAAACATCCCCAAAATCCCAGCGGCCTAATAAAATTTTATTTTTCACTCATTTAAGGTCCTCTTCCACAATTGCTGAGGCAGAAGAGAAGGGGAACCAGAAAGTTTCAGAGGTGTTTTTCCCTGATTCAGTTTGGAAATAATACTCATCACTTCTGCTTACATATTCTGTGTTTTTCTGCTTGGCCATAATAAGTTAGATGAGTCTGCTTAATGCAAGAAGCTAAAGGTACAGTCAGCCATCTGGAAGGAATAAATATTCAGATAATGGATTAACATACTCTGTTCCCACATATTGCTATATAGGAGTTCCAGAAGAAGCAAGTCGATAGAAAGATAAGCAATACTAAAAAAAAAAGCCTAAGAATTTTCAAGAATTTAAGAAAACTGGAAGAAAGTAAGAGAAATTAAAAATAAAGTCATATTTAAATTCATCATAATAAACACATTAAGGATAAAGAGAAAACTTTAAAAGCCTCTTAAGACAATAGATGAACTATCTACAGAAATGACAATCAAACTGACTAAATATATCGCAGCAGTTACAATAGTAGCCAGAATTTTTCAAAATACTGAAAGTAACTGTCAAGCTAAAATTACATAACCAGCAAAACTAACAAAGAATATTCCACACATGTAAAGTTTTGACCACCAACAGATACTCCCTGCAATAATAACTAAAGGACATAACTTAGGAAGAAGGAAAGCATAGAAAAAAGGAATGGAATTCATAAAACAGTGACTAAGTAAGTATAAAACATAATGGTATTCTAATTAAACACTGAATATAAACATTAATTTTTAGTTGAAAAATGAAAGTGAAAGTAAAATTTCAGAAATTAGAAAGAGAGTAGGACAAGGTTGATAGGACTAAATCAGGGACAGAGTTTTCATTCTAGAGGCAAACAGAAATACAAAATTAATTTAGAATTTGGTAAAAAAAAAGTGAAGTTAAATATGTATACTGAACGAAAAACTTTTACATATTAATACATGCTTCAAGTCTTATTTTTGAGTTTTTTATAACTATAAAAAATGTTTCCTTTGTGTTTAATCAATCCAATGTATCTGAGGACTGGTTTGACTAAGTGAAAATAATATGTTCAATTATAAGTGCTAAAAATAAGTAAGACTCTACTGTCAGTAAATAATTGAAAGTTAATGTTACAAGGTAGTCTACAGAGTAATAATAACTACACTGTATTCAAAGGAGGGGAACCTAACGTTCAGTCAGGGACCCAAATAATATAGATTTGGAGGGCACTGGGGGCAGCGGAGTGGGGGAGGCCAGTTCCGAGGAGAGGGCACATGAAGGTGATGCGGGAAACAGCCCACTGCGGGCACAGGTAATTAGGAAGCAGACTTCCTGTAGATGCTCTACACTGACTAAATGTCACTCAAGTTTGTATTATCACCATGCAACTACGATTTAAAAACTGTCAGTGACAAGGCCCTGGCCCAGTAGCTCAGTTGGTTCGATTGTCAACCCAATACACTAAAGTTGCAGGTTCGATCCCCAGTCAGGGCACAGACAAGAATCAACCAATGCATGCATAAATAAGTGGAACAACAAATCAGTGTTTCTCTCTCTTGAGATATATATCTCAAACAAATTAATTTAAAAAATAAGAATACTATCAGTGACAAAATACACTGAAAAAATAGATTGTTGGTCTAATTTTTAAATAATCGCACAGTTATTTTGAGTTTTAGTCATATATGTAAATTTCAAAATCACATCCTTTTATAACTTATCCTTTCATTAACAATGGATTCTACATAGAGGTTTGGAGATCTTATAGTATACAACTAACTTTCCCTTATACAACTAATTCCTCATAAATAAGGACTAAAGTATACATACTCATTTAAGTAACTTTAGAATAGTTCCGAATGGTTGGCGCTTCTTTCAGATGCAGTTTATATCTCCAACATATAAGGTACTATATGTCTCCATGTTGAAGCAGTAGATTCAAAATACGCAATACAAGAACAGTCTTTGTAAACAAGAAAAAGAACTTGAATTTTTAAATTGTCATATCATGTAGCTACTTGGAATTTTATTTGTGTTTAATGTTTAAAGCAATTAAACAGTACTCTAAGGTAATCTTTTCATTTGCTAACTGCAAATTTTATTCTCCTTGTGGACTATTTTACAGTAGTTGCATTAAAATTTAAAGTGATAAAGTATTTCAATTTAATTGTTTTAAAACTAAAGAGCAGGCCCTGGCCAGGTAGCTCAGTTGGTTAGAGCCTCGTCCCATTATGCTAAGGTTTTGGGCGTGCTCTCTGGTCAGGGCACATACAAAAGTCAACCAGTGAATGCATAAATAAGTGAAACAACAAATCAGTATTTCTCTCTCTCTCTCTCTCCCTTCCTCTCTAAAATCAATCAATACTGATGTCACATTACTGATAATTCCATAATTATTACTAAAATAATCTTGTTATTAGGAGAGGCTGTTAAAAGTACCAATCTGCTGTGTTGAATATGCTAGCTTTGCAAATTATGATGGCAGGAAGCCTTTGAGGTGTGTGGTACAGCCAGTTATATTTAACTCAAATAGTTTTAAATTCAAGGCTTTGTAATTCAAAATTCATGATTTACGAATGTAAAATAAAAACAAATCACCTGTAATCTAAATAAATGAAAAGTGGTACATTTACTCCTGCCAGAATATTAGTAAATTTATTAATTAATTAATAAATAAAAGAACCATAGTTTCTCAAAACATTGAGCAAACAGAGTTACAATGAGCACCCTGTAATGAGAGCCCTCTGAATTTCTCGGTAATGGCCGTCGACAGGAAGCTGTGTAAAGCAGTAGTACCTGGGCCTGTCAGGAAATAGTCACAGTTGGAATTCTCTCGAACCTTTCCCTTTCCTCACTTCACTATTCATCATAGATCAAGCTCACGTTGTACTACTGTAATAGCTTACTAACTTGGCTCTTTCCTTCCTTCTTTTTTCTTCCACTAGCTATCCAGAATATGTGTTTTTTTAACACACAGCTGTTTTGTAACACCCAAGAGAGTCATTCCTTCATACAACCTATAGAACCAGGACTTCATGATGTGACCATAAAAGAATTTTTTTTTAGTTAAGTGAGAGGCTGGAGGCAGAGAGACAGCAGACTCTCGCATATGTCCCAATGGAGATCCACCTGGCAAGCCCCCTACTGGGTGATGACCTACCAACTAGAGCTACTGCTCTGTTGCTTGACAACTGAGCTATTTTAGTGCCTGAGGTGAGGCCATGGTGCCATCCTTAGTGTCTCGGGCCAACTTGCTCAAACCATTCAAACCACAGCTGCAGGAGGGGGAAAGGAGGTGGAGAAGCAGATGGTCACTTTTCCTGTGTGCCCTGACCAGAAATTGAACTCAGGACTTCCACACTCCAGGAAGATGCTCTACAGCTGAGCCAACTGGCCAGGGCTCAAATAATTTTTTTTTTTAAAAGTGTTTGATTTTTAGAGAGAGGAGCATAAAGAGAGATAGAGAAAGGGGGAAGCAGGGAAGTGGAAAGCATCAACTCATAGTTGCATCTCATATAAGCCTTGATCCAGCCAGCCCGTGACTTCACATAGGTGACCTCAGCATTCCAGGTCAACACTTTATCTACTGTACCACCACAGATCAGGCAATCACAAAAGAGTTTTATAAGCAACCAAACTACAATGGCCTTACGACCTATTTTCCACCCACATTGGACAGCTGGCCACAGACCAAAAGAGCCAGGCTTTCTCCCACATTTTAGCTTCTGGATCCCACAATCCATCCAACCAACAGGCTTTTTGTGTTTAATCCTCAGTTGTGCCCTGGCTGGTTGGCTCAATGAGAGAGCCTCAGCCTGGCATGTAGCTGTCCCAGGTTCGATTCTCAGTCGGGGCACACACGAGAAGTGACCATCTGCTTCTCCACCCCTCCCCTCTTGCTTCTATCTCTCTTTCTCTCTTCCCCTTCTACAGCCATGGCTTGATTGGAGCAAGTTGGCCTGGGGTGCCAAGAATGACTCCATGGCCTCTGACTCAGGTGCTAAGAAGAACTCAGTTGCTGAGCAACAGAGCAACGCCCCAGATGGGCAGAGCATTGCCCCCTAGTGGATCCCTGTGTCTCTGTCTCCCCTCTGCTTACTGAATAAAAGATAAATAAATAATAGTAAATAAATAAAATAAACCTCAGTTGCTCTTTAAGATCTAATTCATACATTTCTTTCATGAAGTCTTCCCAACTTATCTAGTCATGATTAATTGTTCCTCTCATTTCCCAATGTCTGTTGCTTACTAGTTAATTGTGTATATAACAATGATACTCACCTCACAGAATCATGATGGGAAAATGGGATGTGGCAGAACTTTAAAAACTAAACAACCTTAATGTTGCCCTTCTTCTGCCTCTCTGGTGGCACCTTCATCTTAGACTTTCTAGCCTCCAGAACTGTGAGGAATAAATGTCTGTTTAAGTCACCCAGTCAATGATCTATTTTCATAGCAGTCTAAAAGGACTAAGACATCCTTTTAATTCTGACTTGCAAAAAAGTGAATGCCTGTCTCCTACAAGGCAGCTGGGTCTCCCTTTCTCTCACCCCTTTTCCACAGCCCAGTGCTCTCTGTGGCCCTGGAGAGGAAACCAACTTTCTAATGAGAAATAAAATGCAATTCCTACCAGGTTTCTCAAAATCTAATTACCCAATATTACCCTGACACATTTAAAACTCATCTTCTTTTTTTATTATTATTATTGATTTTAGAGAACAAGGAAGGGAGACAGACAGACAGAAATATCGATTTGCTCCTGTGTGTGTCCTGACCTGGGATTGAACCCACAACCTCTGCATATTGGGACAATGCTCTAACCAACCCAGCTATCCTGCTGGGCTAAAACTACTGTTCTTAATTTCAAGGCTTTTTATCTTAACATCTCTCATTTTTTTCTCTCAACCACAAGCTTTAGAAGCATAAAGTCCAAAATTTTTATTATTTCCTAAATAATAAATAAATAAGGCTGCCAATCAAAATATTCCCATTTTACCTGTTTGACTTGTCTGTGAAATAGTACCAACTCTTCGGCTTTTCTGAGATTTAGGGTTAAACCAATATTGCTGCTTTATATTTGATTCTGTCTGAGTCCTATAAATTCTGAGTACAGATTGAGAGCAAAATATGTTAGTAATACCAACCATTCATTATGATGAGAACAGAAAATCAAATACAGAAAGAAAAGTACCTGTCTCCAAAAAAACAATTAAGTCCAGAGTCTGATAAACAACTTGTCTCCCCGTGCAACTGGATGGTAAGTGGAAGCAGGAGGCAATGGCTCCTCCTCCTTTAGAGTTAAACTGACAACAACTCAAATTCACGCATCACCAACTTGCTATGTGAACTTGATCAAGCTTCTTGATTTCAAGTCCCAATTCTTACATAGCAAACTGGGTGTAATAAGCACCTCAAAAATTGGTATAATCATTAAATAATAATATAATTTCAACCTTTGAAGGTATGTATAACAAAGGAGACATGGTCAATAAATGGTTATCTTTATCATTGATAAAATAATCCTGAACAATGTTGAAAATAATTCTCTTGTTTTATGGTTTTGTGAACTTTTTAGAAGAATAACTGTAGCCCTATAAGGGTGGCTCAGATGATAAAATGTGGTCCCAGCACACGGAGGTCATGATTCAATCCTCGTCAGAGAAGCATCGCTGAGTGCAAAACGAAATAGAACAACTAAGTGGATCAATGATTTGATGTTTCTCTCTCTCTCTCTCTCTCTCTTCCCTTTCCCCCTACCTCTCAAATCAATATTTAAAAAAAAAAATGAGTGTGATTTTACCTTAGAAGATAATTCTTTTTACTTTTTCAATTGAAGAATGGTATTAAAACAGAAAAATACACAAAATAATATCAATATAGAGCCTGGTAATTTTTATAACATCATATAACAATTACCCAGATCGAGAAAAAAAATATGCCTAGCATCTCAGAACACCCTACTCTGCCGTACTTCCAAGTACTGCCCCAAAGGGAACCACTACCTCATTTCTTAGACCATATGGTAGTTTTGTTTGTATTTGAATTTTATGTCAATGGAATTATACTGTACCTACTTTATGTGTATGGTTCTTTTGTTCAACGTTGTTTCTGCTAGTCATCCATATTGTGTATAAGTGGACAAGTTTTAATGTGATATCTTCAATTATATACTCATAAAACAAATGTTTCAAACAACAGTTCTCTGGAAATACCATTGTAGCTCTATATTACAATCAAATGGTAGATACATACTAGCATTCTTTGGCTCTCATATAAAGTAATCTTTTAATTCACCTGTGATAACATCTCTTATTGGCGCTAATATTTACCATGTGCATTGGGCCTCATCTAAGGGAAGATGGAAACTCATGAAACACAACACCACAAGGAAATGGATGTAAACAGTAACTGCTATTCAAGTACCTCCAAACTATCATAAACAATGAGACCTTTGGGTTTGTTTCACTAAGCAGAACAAGTACCTCTAACATCGCCAGTTTCAAATTTGACTCTGTTATGGAATAGAGGAGATTGGTGACAGATGGGCAAAATTTAACATTCGGCTTGGATGGTCTCAAGCTGGAAATCTTATCTCTAACTTGCTGCCAAGTCCTGTGTGTTGCTTTATAGCAGACACCACTAGGAAACTCTTGAGTCTCAGCCAAAAGCACAGAATTGAAAGAACCAGATTCCTCACTATTTGTATTTGTAACATTTCACCCACATCAGGCTCTGCTGCAATGATGTCACCAGTATGAATCTGAATGGGAAAAAGCATTTTGACACACCAGACTGAATTTTTTTATAAATTTGACATTCCTAAACAAACTCTTCTATAGCCTACTGAAGTATTTCAAAGTCATTAGTCTTTATGCGAAGCTTTGCACCAAATATCTTATTAGAATCAGCTTTAAAGATGAGCACAGACACTAAGTTTGATACAATCCTCCCTGCAAATCTTCAAGGGACTGGTTGGTTCCAGAACCCTATGAATACCAAAATCCACTCAAATCCCTTACTGGCACGCCCTTCTATATACTTTTAGTCATTTCTAGTTTATGTATAATACTTAATGTAATGCAAATACTACACAAATAGTTGTCATACTATATTGTTTAAAGAATAATGACAGGATCATGTTCAGTACAGATGCAACCATGGTAGGCCTAACTATGTAGAATCTGTAGCAACAACATCACATTTTTTTCTCTGAATATTTTTGATCCTCAGTAGATATGGAGGTCCACTTGTACTTAAAATATGTTCTCTGTTATTAGCTTATCCATCTCTGTTCATCATAGTAACCACATGACTTTGCCTTTGGCAGTTGAGTGTTACCACTTGGCCTTTGCTGCCCTGGGGTCCAATTACTCCTATTGCATTTAGGTTTACCCTACAGAAAAGAGGGGATTACTATGCTCTTGAAGAACATTGGGGCTCTCCTCAAAAATTCATTTTCCAAAGTTTTGGTGAAAGGCATGTCTTCTGGACCCTTCTAGTCTGGGTGAGTAGGTCTGAAATAATAAATTCATTCTAATATTCCAGTCTTCCTAAAACTCTGAATCCCTTCCTCTACAATAAAGCAAGGAAGGTCAGGCATTTCCAGCCAGTTCAGTATGAGCCATCTTTTGTGGTGCATGTGTCAGCCAACCAATCAACCAAAGAAACTCAGAGTCTTCACAACTCCTTGAGTGCAACATTCATTCAGAATCTCTGCTTAGGAAGTCCATATCAATAAATTTGGCCTGATTCAACTCTATGTGCCTTCAACGATTATCCCATATCCTTAGTCACTATTTCCACATATTCCCTGGATTTCTGCTTGCATATATTATAAAACTAGTTGTTTTGGAGCATAGTACACCTCCTCACAGCTCAAACTTTTGTGCCTCACTTTTAGAGGCCTGCTGGGATGTGAGTTTAATTATAAGTCAAGAAGCAAAGAGAGGTAGTGGAGGGGTCCTGAAAATAATCAGCTTTGACTTGCATGGCAACTGCCTCAGGGGAGCCCACTGCAGTTTCCTCTTACAAGGCAGGGGTAATGCCTCAGTCAGAGGCAAGGAGGTCTCTACCACTGGGGGTGGGGAAGCAGCTACTATGAGGACTGGAGAGGCTACTTCCTCCACTGACAGAGAAGACTCCTTAGAACTTGGGGCTCATATTCCCAGATTAATCAGGGCCTTCCCACACCACCTAAACCCAATTTAGAGAATCCCATTCTTTCCAACCAAGGCCTTAACTTTACGAATAGATAACCCAACCACAAGATAAGGTTCTAAGGTTGACTGTGAACAAATTCAGCCTTGCAATTATAGGAAATAAGATTCTCCTTTCTTAAGGCACACATAGAAGTCCTTAGGTCATTTATGCAACCAGCATTTGAGCTGAGAATTTGAATCCCTTATTTAATCTTTTTCTTTCACCATTTTGTCCAGAGACATTAAGAACAATCAACCAATGTCATATTATTTTTTAGTTTTCCAAAACTGTTCAAAAGTACTACATACAGAATCACTTGGCTCTTTGCTTCTTATACACGGTTGATCAGGAAAATCCAATGATGGTATTTTACACATCTCTAAAAAAAGGTCACACCACGGACTATCCATGCTCTAAGACTTGACATAGAGTCATTAGCAACTTTGAATCTAATAAGATTAGAGAGCCAATTCCAAAAACAACAGAACCAATTCAGAAAACTCAGCCTTAAAATTCTGTTCCTCTAAACCACTCTTTCTAACTGAACCTGTATTAAGATTCTCAAAAGAAATAAAACCAGCCTGACCAGGCAGTGGCACAATGGATAGAACATTGGACTGGGATTCAGAGGACCCTGGTTCAAAATCCCAAGGTCACTGGCTTGAGCATGGGCTCATCTGGCTTGAGCGCGAGGTTGCTGGCTTGAGCGTGGGATCATAGACATGATCCCATGGTCGCTGGCTTGAGCCCAAAGGTCACTGACTTGAAGCCCAAAGTTGCTGGCTTGAACCCAAGGTCACTGGCTTGAGCCAGGTCACTAGCTCTGCTGGAGTTCCCCCCACCCCCATCAAGGCACATATGAGAAAGCAATCAATGAACAACTAAGGAACTGCACGAAGAATTGATGTTTCTCTTCTCTCTCCCTTCCTGTCTGTCTGTCACTCCCTCTGCTTCTGTCTCTCTCTGTCTCTGTCACTGAAAAAAAGAAAAAAGGAGAAACAAAACCAAAATGAGGAGAAACTATAGAAATTGACACTTGCCACTATGGAGGCCCAGAAGTCCCACTATTTGCTATATGCAAACTGGGGAGAGAACCAGTAGTCAGTGGTATAAGTCAGTCCAAGTCCAAAGGGACAAGAACCAGAAGAGATGATGATGTAAGTTCCATTCCAAGTTCAAAAGCCCAATAAGGGGAAATGGGGAAGGAGAAAGGTGCCAATGATTAAGTCCCAGTGCAACTCTGAAGGCCCAGGAATCAGGAGCACCAACGTTCACTAAGAATAAGAAAAGATGGATTTCCCAGTTTAATCAAAAAGAGACAATTCACCCTTCCTCTGCTTTTTTTTAAAATTCAGGCCCTCAAGGTATTGCATAATGCCTACCTGCACTGATGAAGCAGATCTTTTCATTCATTCTAATGATTTAAATGTTAATCTCTTCTTGAAACACTCTCATAGACACACCTAGAAATAATGTTTTACCAATTATCTGGGCATCCCTCAGCCCAGTAAAACTGACACATAAAATTTACCATCACATATAATATCAACCATGTTTCAACAATATTTTATGTTTATTTCACTATGTCAGACCAGTTTTTAATGAATATTTTTATAAATAATATATAAATAGCTCTCTAAATGTCATGTCAGTATTTTATACAGTTCACATTTCAGAAGACCCTACTATTACCTCCACCCTCCAGGTTCTCTCTGAATCCCTACAGTCAACTCAGAGAATAAATCTTTAAAATGTCTCTTGATCCTACTGTATTCCTATTCCACACCCTGAAGGCAGTTCAAAAGGTCACTGAAGTTAACTCAGAATTCAGTGGCAGTAAGCCAGTGAAAGCTGTCATGTGATGCTGGTAGCTCCCAGAATCCTCTAGAGAAGGTTGGATTGACATGAATCCACTACCTGCTAGAATAATCTAATTATGCCTAGAGGTTCCACTGAAAAGGCTCAAGTCCAGCTCCCTGTCACTTTCCCTGTGGGTGAAGTCAGCTATCCAGTGACTTTCAAACACTCTCTGCAGATGGCTTTGTAACACATGAAGAAGTTCCTGAAATGTCAATCCTAAGGGACAAGTATTCATGTCACCAAAGCAATACATCCTAACCTCTATACTTTCGGATCTTTCAGACAAAAGCCAAAAGTTATGAAGGCCCCGGTGAAATTATTTTTGCTACCCAAGAGTTGGTATTTAAAAGAGAAAATATATGTATGCAAGGAGAATTATGGGGATGAATTTACACTACAGCAGCTTTTGCAAAGCCTGTCCTATGAATAAAAAGCCTTTAATTTCTAAAGCCTGAAAATCTGGTAACATTCAGAGCATATGGATATTCATTTAAATAGGGAAAAAAATGTTAAAGTGTGATATTTCTTTTAACCCACAATTTTACAGCTGGAGGAAATCTTTTCCACTCTTAGATGGCATAATGTGACAAACCAAGAAAACAAGTTTAACTTCCGCAAATTCACCACTTTTCTTCTACTACCAAATTCCAAGATTTATTAAATATCTTCTCTCATACTACTCTCGGCTTTATGAGCAAACCAGACTTGACCTGTAAAATGGTAGAAGCATCTGGATTATTTCAACTGATTTTCCTACTGGCAGTTTCTTTAGTTCCTTATTTTATTTTTACTTCTGACCTAACTCCATACACAAAACATGGTAGGGAGTAGGGTGTCTTAAAAGATGCATACATTTCTAATTTTTAATACTTTATATATATATATGTTTAATTAAAAACATCTAGCCCATAAATATTGGTGTATTACCATAACAATTTCTTGCTATAGATTTCAAAATGCTCTTTCACACACAGCTGCTGAATTGATTTTACTAGCCCTGATTTCATTTCATATTTCTCAATTTCTATCCCTCTCCAAAAAAATGCTGTTTCATACCCTAGCAGCTATTTGGAGATATAACTCTATTTTGGACCAAACTCTCAGATAATTAAGATCAAAAATATATAAAAAAAAGTATGATTTGGCCCAATGTTATACCTTCCTTCCTTATTTATTTATTTATTTATTTATTTAATTTAGTGAGAGAGACAGATGGAGACAGACAGACAGAAAGGGAGAGAGATGAGAAGTATCAACTCATAGTTGTGGCACCTTAGTTGTTCATTGATTGCTTTCTCACATGTGCCTTGATGGGGGAGGGAGGCTCCAGCTAAGCCTCTGACCCCTTGCTCAAGCCAGCAACCTTGGGTTCAAGCTAGTGGCCTTGGGTTTCAAATCAGTGACATTTGGTCTCAAGCCAGCAACCATGGGTAATGTTTATGATCCCACGCTCAAGCTGGCGACCCCATGATCAAGCTGGTGAGCCAGTGACCTCGGGATATCGAACCTGGGTATTCTGCATCCCAGGTTGACACTCTATACATTGCACCACCGTCGGATCATGCCCAATGTTATTACACTTAATGATACATATTCAGGATCTTTATCTCAAGCTCTCAAAAGGAATCTTCTTAATGGGGTTCCATAATTACAACAGGTCCAGTGAAATGCAAAAGAGAGTCAGGGTACTGTTGGAAGATTCAACACAGAATTATTAGGCCATCACTGGCTCTGAATAAATGAGATAACATATAAATTTGGGGAAGGAACACCTCTCTCTGGAACAAATTCATATATACTAGATACTACAAATTGGTATGCAATCCCAGGTCACCTATTTTCTCTTAATCCTAGATTTTCTGAAAATAAAATAAAATAACCTAATGCTCACTGCCCAACTCAGTACTTGAGATTTTTGCTATGGATAAGTCAAAAACATCACCATTTCACATATTTTGTGAAGTCATTATAATGTAAAACTTCCATACATTTGTGTCATTGTAAAAATAAATTACAGAGTTATAGAAAATAACAAGGTAGGCAAATATGGATTCTGACCCCTACTCAACAATTTAATAATGTTACCTTATTTTGTGGAATTCTTTTTCATTTACTCATCCAGTCAATCTTTTGTTCATTCATTCAGCAAATGTGGGGTGCAACTGTTGTGTTTAGGATGTTGCCAATCATCCTGAACACATGACAGATTTAACATGGTTCTTCTGAGCCCTATTCCTCTGCCACTAAAGAATCTTAAAGTGCTGCACTTGACAAAACCATGTTCAGTACTGTCATTTGACCTTTGCAGTTTTCATTTGGATATAAGTCCTAAAGTATAGGTTGTAACAGTGTGTAACAATGAAATATTATTAGAGTTCAAGATGGCGATGGAGTAGGTGACATTCCAACTATCCCCTCCCAGAACCAAGTTGGATTACCTCTTAATTTAAGAACAATCATCTTGAAAAACCAATCTTGAACTAAACAAATAGTAGTCCATAACCAACAATCACAGAAGAAGCCACACCAAGATTGTTAGAAAGGGCAGAAATGTGGAAAGGGCTGACCCAATCAGAGAAATGAGGGATGGCTGAGGGTAACCAAACTACTAGATACAGAGTTTAAAATAATGATTTCTAGGATACAAAAGGATCTAGAGCAACAATGGATGGACATAATGTGAACCTAAATAAAGAGATAGCAAGTGTCAAAAAGGACACTGAAATTACAAAAAAAGAACCAGTCAAAAATGACAAATACAATATAAAAAAAGAAGACTACACTAGAAGGAATCAACAGCATGTTGGATAAAGCAGAGGATCAAATTAAGATTTAGAGGACAAGCAGAGCTGCAAAAGGAAAAGAGGCACAATAAGACTGAAGAAACTCTAAAAGAGCTCTGTGGCAATGAAGAGAAACAACATTTACATCATAGGGCTTCCTGAAAAAGAAGAGAATGAACAAGGAATAGAGAACCTATTTGAAAAAAATCATAGCTGAATATTTTCCTAAAAGATGAAGGAAAAAAGTCACAAGTCCAAGATGCACAGAGTCCCATTAAAGAGGAACAAAAGGAGGCCTACAACAAAACACATCATAATTAAAATGCCATAGTTAAAAAAAGAAAGGATACTGAAAGCTGCAAGAGAAAGGCAGTTAATTACCTACAGAGGAGCCCCCATAAGGATGACATCTGACTTCTCAACAGAAACACTTGAAGCCAGAAGGGACTGGCAAGAAATATTCAAAGTGATGCAAAACAAGAACCTACAACCAATACTACTTTATCCAGCAAGGCTAGCATTTAAAATTGAAAGAGAAATAAAAACTTCACAGACAAAAAAGAAAAAAACTCAAGGAATTCATTATAGCCAAATCAGTACTGCAAGAAATGTCATAGAACTGGCTATAAAAAGCATAAAGGAAAAAAAGAAATCAAGAAAAAGAGGATTATAAATTTCAAGAATAAAATGAAAATAAATAAGTATATATCAATAATAACCTTAACTGTAAATGGATTAAGTGCTCCAATCAAAAGACATAGGGGAGCTGCATGGATAAGAAAGTAACACCCATACATTTGCTGTCTATAAGAGACCCACCTGAGAACAAAAGATACACATACACTGAAAGTGAAGTATTTGCATGGAAAAAGTATTTCGGCAAATGGAAACTAAAAAAAGCTGGGAACTAAGCGATAAAGAAGGTCATTACATAATGATAAAGGGAGCAATTCAACAGGAGGATATAACCTTTCTAAATATTTATGTGCCTAATATAGGAACACCTAACTATATAAAGTAGATTTTGATGAACATAAAGGTCGAGAATGACATCAATACTATAATAGTAGGGGATTTTAATACCCCACTAATATTACTGGACAGATCCTCCAGACAGAAAATTAACAAAGAAACAGTGGCCTTAAATGACACACAAGACCAACTGGATTTAACTGATACCTTCAGAACCTTTCAACCCACAGCAGCAGAATATACATTCTTCTCAAGTGCTCATGGTACATTCTCTATGATAGACCACATGTTAGGACACAAAACATGTGTCAATACATTTAAGAAGATTAAATCATATCCAGCATCTTCTCTGATCACAGTGGCATAAAACTAGAAAATAACTACCATAAAAAAAACTAAAAAAGGTTAAAACACTTGGCGGCTAAATAGCATGTTATTAAATAATGAATGGGTTAACAATGAGATCAGGGAAGAAATAAAAAATTTCCTTGAAATAAATAAAAATGAATATTCAGCAATTCAAAATTTATGGGATGCAGAAAAAGCAGTCCTGAGAGGGAAGTTCATAGCACTATAGGCATACCTTAAGAAGCAAGAAAAAGCTCAAATAAACAATTTAACGCTGCATCTAAAAGGACTAGGAAAAGAACAATAAATAAAGCCCAGAGGAAGTAGAAAAAAGGAGATAATAAATATCAAAGTGGAAATAAATGTCATAGAGGCTAAAAAATATATACAAAAGATCAATAAAACCAGGAGCTGGTTCTCTGAAAAGGTAAACAAGATCAATGAACCTTTAACCAGACTCACCAAGAAAAAAAAAGAGAGGACTCAAATAAATAAAATTAGAAATGAAAGTGGAGAAGTAACAATGGACACTACAGAAATATAATACTAAGGATTGTAAGAAAATACTATGAAGATCTAGATGCCAAAAAATTGGACAACCTAGGTGAAATGAATAAATTTCTAGAAACATACAATTTTCCAAAACTCAATCTAGAAGATTCAGGAAGCCTGAATAAACCAATTACAACAAATGAAACAAAGACAATTATAAAAAAACTCCCAGGAAACAAAAATCCTAGACTGGATGGCTTCACAGGTGATTTTTACCAAACATTCAAAGAAAAACTAAAACCTATCCTTCTCAAGCTATTTCAAAACATTCAAGAGGAAGGAAGACTTCCAAGCTCATTTTATGAAGCAAGCATTATCCCCATTGCAAAACCAGGTAAAGACACTACAAAGAAAAAAAAACCATTGGCCAATATCCCTGATGAACACAGATTCTAAAATTCTCAACAAAATATTAGCAAACCGGATCCAGCAATACATCAAAAAATTATACATCATGATCAAGTGGGATTCATTCTGGGGAGACAAGTCTCATACAACATTCGCAAATCAATTAATGTGATGAATCACATTAAAAAAGGAAGGATAAAAATCACATAATTATATTAATAGATGCAGAAAAAGTATTTGATAAAATCCAGCACCCATTTATGAACAAAACTCTCAGCAAAGTCAGAATACAGGGAACATACCTCAACATAAAATGTCCATCTATGACAAACCCACAGCCAACATCATACTCAATGGGCAAAAATTAAAAATAATCTCCTTGAATCAGAAACAAGGCAGGGGTGCCCCCTTTAACCACTCTTATTCAACATAGTTCTGGAATTCCTAGACACAGCAATCAGACAGGAAAAAGAAATAAAAGGCATCTAAAGCTGAAAAGAAGTAAAACTATCATTATTTGCTGATGATATGATACTGTACATAGAAAACCCTAAAATCTCAGTCAAAAAACTACTGGACCTGATAAATGAATTTGGCAAGGTGGTGGCAGGATATATAAAATTAATATTCAGAAATCAATGGCATTTTTATATACCAAAAATAAACTGTCAGAAAGAGAAATTAAGGAAACAATCCCCTTTACACTATTGCAACAACAACAAAAATAATACTTAGGAGTAAATTTAACCAAGGAGGTAAAAGATTTGTATTCAAAAAAGTGTAAGACATTAAAAAAAGAAATCAAAAAAGATACAAACAAGTGGAAGCATATACCACACTCATGGATAGGAAGAATAAACATTATTAAAATATTTGTACTACTCAAAGCAATCTATAAATGCAATACAACTCTTATTAAAATATCAATAGCATACTTCAAAGATATAAAACAAATATTCCAAAAATTTATATGGAAACAAAAAAGAACACGAATAGCCTCAGCAATCTTGAAAATGAAGAATAAAGTAGGAGGGTATCACACTTCCTGATATCAAGTTATACTACAAGGCCATTGTACTCAAAACAGCTTGATACTGGCATCAGAACAGACAAACAGTTCAATGGAACAAAACAGAGAACCCAGAAATAAACCCACACCTTTTTGGTGAATTTATATTTGACAAAGGAGGTAAGAGCATACAATGGAGTAAAGAAAGTCTCTTCAGTAAATGGTGTTGGAAAAATTGGACAGGTACATGCAAAAAAATAAAACTAGACCGCCAACTTACACTATTCACAAAAATAATCTCAGAGTGGATAAAAGACTTAAATGTAAGTTATGAAGCCATAAACATCTTGGAAGAAAACATAGGCAGTAAACTCTCTGATATCTCTTATAGCAATATTTTTGCCAGTTTATTTCCAGGGACAAATGAAATAAAGGACAAAATAAATGGAATTATATCAAACTATAAAGCTTTTGCACAGCAAAAGACACCATTAACAAAATAAAAAGACAACCCACACAGTGGGAGAACATTTTCACCAATACATCTAATAAGGGGTTGATAACCACAATGTATAATGTACTTTTAAAACTCAAGACCAGGACGGTAAATAGAGCAATTAAAAAATGGGCAAAGGAACTAAATAGACATTTCTCCAAAGAGGACATACAGATGGCCAACAGGGATATGAAAACATGTTAAACATCACTAATCATCAGAGAAATGCAAATTAAAACCACAATGAGATACCACCTCACACCTGTCAGAATGGTGCTCATTAACAAAACAACACACAATAAGTGCTGGCGAGGATGTGGAGAAAAGGGAACCCTCTTGCACTGCAGGTGGGAATGCAGACTGGTGCAGCTACTGTGGAGAACAGTATGGAGATTCCTCAGAAAATTAATAAGGGAACTGCCTTTTGACCCAGCTATCTCACTTTTCAGAATATATCCTAAGAATACAAAATCAGTGATTCAAAAGAAGATATGCACCGCATGTTTACTGCAGCATTGTTTACAATAGCCAAGATCTGGAAACAGCTCAAGTGCCTGTCAGTGGACGAGTGGATTAAAAGCAGTGATACATATACACAATGGAATACTACATGGCTGTGAATAAGAAGGAAGTCTTACCTTTTGCGATGGCATAGATTGACCTTGAGATTATTATGCTAAGTGAAATAAGGCAGGCAGAGAAAGTCAAATATCATATAATCTCACTTAGGTATATGTGGAATCTAATGAACAAAGTGAACTGAGGAATGGAATAGAGGCAGAGGCAGTGTCACAGGGAGCAGAGGGACAGCTGTCAGAGGGAAGGGGGAAGAGGGGATGGGATCAGAGAAAGTGAAGCAATTAGTGAAATTATATACATATATATTTATAAATAACATTTGCATGTTATATATATATTGTGAGTGGAGTACAGAGCGCATTCCTAGCAGCTGTGGCTGATGCAATATTGTGAGAATACTCCAGCTCCCAGAACCGTCTTGGGCATATCCAGGAAGGGAGCTTGCCCACTATAAGGAAGTGACTTAGTACCAACCACTCAGCTCCCTGATCTTTTCAGCCATTGGCTTTGAGGAACACACTGTAACACCCTATAGGCTGAACATATCTATATAAGCTTGCTTACTTCCTGAATAAAGTGGATCTGCGTCACTGAACCTGGTCCCCGGAGTCAGGTCTTTGCGTCTCCATCATCCTCACCCCCGACAGGACTTGTCCACATATATAATAGATACAGATAACAGGACAGCAAATCTCGGAGGGAAGGGGGGAACGAGTTAGGGGCAGGAGGCAAAGGGGGTGTAATGGAGGACATAGGGTGGGGGTTGAGGGTGTTAATATTGAGTGGGACACTTGAATCCATGTTCACACAATAGATTAAAATTAATAAAAATTAAAAAACAATGAAATATTATTAGATAGTATCTCATATAAGCCTTACAACAAGCCTATAGTCTTGATATAACATTATCTTCAATTACAAATCAACAAAGAGTTTAGACAACTCCTACCATGTTTACACATTTGAAAGTGATTTAACAATTTACATTTTATTCCATTTGAATTTTTAAAGTGTTAGGTTAGGTAGTTGGTTAAACATGAGCCAGGACAGGCAAAGGGGGGGGGGGATTGCCCCCATGTGTTCCAGGTATGCAGGACCTACCTCATCACACCCAGATTGATGGTCTCCAGTTCCCTGATATGGTATCAGTCACACAGCAATACAATGAAGACAGATAAACCAGAAGAAAAGGCTAGGAAAAAAAAGAAAAATAAATAAACAGGAATGGGAATGTCCAGGAAGCAAAGCCCATAAATACCTAAATTCTGTAAGTAATCAGCGCATTCTTCTAGTGCGTGAGTTGCCCACTCAGGCCTCCCTGAGTATATTTCTGCATGACCAATAAACCCTTGCTTTCTTTGTTTGCTATACTTATCTCTTGATTGAATTCTTTCTCTCAAGCAAGACAAGAATCAAGGTTTCATTACTTCACCAGTAACAAAAGCACAAAACATTACTTAAGTTTTTTAAAATTAGCGAACACAAAAGCATACTAATTTTAGAGACATTAAATTGTGATTATAGTAAACCAAAGAAATTTGAAGTAAAAGTTAAAACAAAATTTTCTCCCCTGTAGAGTTCTGAGTTCACTGATTCTAATAAATATGTATAAAGACATTTTAAGAACCATTCTTTTAAAATACTCTTAATAGAAATAGTACTAAACTCTGGATGCTCAGAGAGTTCTCATGTTGATTACCCAGATGCATGTTAGATTTTATAGGAATTAGACTTGATATTATCTCCTTATTATGCAAAACCATGAAAAACATTTAATTAAAGCTTAATTAAAATCTCCATGATGGTTCAACACCATGGAGTCCATTTTTCAACTGCTAGCACAAAGAAAGCCTTCAGGACATTTGAAAATTCGTGGATATGGACTCACTTGTCTCAGTACCTATAACTTTCTAACAGCTCTTTCATATTCACAATATTTTTCCATTTGCATCAGCCTAAAGAGTGGTAGGATTTACACTAAAACTGGTGATCAACAATTTTAAATAAATACATACAGATTTAGATCAGTTACTGATGTTCCATTTTTTTCTAGAGTTTTGGATATAATTTTAAAACATAAGAGAACATTTATATAGCATTATGTCTGTCACAAAATAACATCCTATTATTTAATAAAATTAGTAAATATTAAATGTGTGTCAATTAAAAACTCTAAAATGCTGATATAATATTTTCCTAAAATATTTGTGGCAAAATATGTGAGCTTGTAGTTATCATTATGGTTGGATAATTTTGTTTATATAGAAACAGTTTCTATAAAAGGGAATACTATGGTAAGAAACAGTTTACATGGAAGAGAAAATCATCAAATGTGACTTCTGAGAAGACAGTCCATTCGGATGAACCTCAGTATACACTAGGCTGAGGGGAAAGAAACCAAGCACGAGAGAAAGTATACCTTTTTTTAATTAATTTATTGATTTTAGCAAGAGAGGAAGGGAGAGAGAGAAGACAGGTACATCGATCTGTTCCTGTATGTGTCCTGACCAGGAATTGATCATGCAACTTCTGAACTTAAAGTGAGAGAGTATACTTTATGATGCCAGTTATATGACATTCTGAAATAGGCATAGGCTATGGTGAGAGAAATTGCACCAACGATTACCTGGGTTGTGGTGGGACTCAATTCACAGCTGTTGGAAAGGAGCAGGGAAAACCTTATACTGATTGGAACTGTTCAATATTTTGAAAAGGTTATGTATGAGTTATAAAGGTGTATACAATTTTTAAAACTCATTGAACTATAAAGTTATAATCTGCATCTTATCATGTGTAAATTATACTTCAAGTTTTAAAAAGTAAATTAGTATATGTACCAGACATAATTGACTTAAGGGAGATTAGTCCTCCTAATATGATGTTGCTATAGCTCAGAGTTTTTAGAATTCCTCTTTTGCAATTGCACCCAGAGGCTACAACAGATTTCTTTGATATCAATAGCAGTAGGTCTCCTAAGGGTGAAATTAACTTGCAAAAATATCAGGCATCACTCAGGATCAGGACTGTTCATTACAAATGATTAAACTGGGAAAGAACATTTTTATGTGTCAGGCTGGAGTAGTGATTAGTTTTAATGAGCCTGACTTTTCTCACAAACAGATTATTCACACATAAATATGTACAGTTTCAACTGATTGATATAGTAAATTCAATTTAAGCATTGTAAATACCTTTTGGTTAACTGTGGAGTCCCTAAAATAAGTTCCCAAGTCTCTAAGTCAATACTTTAAAAGGAGCAACTTTAATCATATTTAGAAGGGGTGGTAGAGTATCATTGCCCAGCTAAGTTAAATGTACCTGTTTTGTAATGCACTATATTAGGGAAAAAGTCATATTTTTATTTATTATATAATGTCTAAAAGACAGATCTTCTCATATGAAATTTTAAATATAGTCATGCTTAAATTTAATCCTTACTAACAGGGAAGAGGTCTTCTCTATTAGATTTTATTTACCATCTCACAGATATAATAGTAATCCCCCTGTTTCTCCTCTCCAACAGATATAAAAAGATAAAATTCATTCCTAACTCACCATAGGAGATAGAAGTACCCTCAGTCATGTTCTTATTTTATTCCATTTTGAGATGGATAGCATAGATGTTCATAATACACGTTAACAAAATAAAAGAAGTCACTGACAGAATGACAAAAGTGTGGCCCTGAAAAAGAACTAGGAATTTAAACTATAGCAGGTTACACACAATGATAAATTCTTTCATAGTAGATCTATGAAACCTGAGTTTACTCTCATATTATCTCTTTCGTTTTGGCCAAAAAAGTACCCCAAATTGAAAAAGCTAGTTTTGCGAACTATGCGATGTATTTGTCCAGTTCTTTATTGGGTGCCATGAAACCATCGCAAATATGAAAGGTCTGAACTAGACACCGTCCAAAATTCCTACCGTTGCTATAATAACATTTTTCTATAAATGTATTAGATATAAGTGAGATAGTAACCAGAAACCAATTAAAGGTGCTAGAGTTATGGTATTAAGTTAGTGACACACAACAAGACCAAATAAGTAAATGAAATTTAGATGCATAATCTTGATTTCTCCCTTCAGAAAACCATGCTTTTTCTGCACAGGTAACTTAACAGAATGGGTAAACGTATTTTGGGGGTTTCAAAAGTACTTAAGAATTCTACTAGTGAAGTATTATATCTGTTATTTCAAATTCATGTAGAATTTCACAGTCATTAAATACATTACTAATAGTTTTATTAGAGATTAATCTACCATGTTCCCTGGAACACTGGGCATTTAGAGATTAGTAAGATGGTTTTCCAAACTCCTCACCTGAGAATACCAAAGCACCAAGTACTTATAGAAAGATCATAATTCTGAATTGTTGGCCTGTGTCCACCCATTCGTGTTGCAGTTTTATTTTCAAAGAAAGTTCTACATTCCAAGTTGTCCACCTCCCAGCACCTGAAGATTGTCCTGTTCATATATCTATGGAAAGCCATCTCAGAAAGATGAAAATTTATACTATTTCTACAACCTTTCAGGGAAAATCTGTAAACTGCCTTAATAATTCATTCTAAAATGTAACTACTGTCACTGTCAGGAAATTATCTTTTGTCAGACATAAATTATGTCACCCAACAGCCTCCTGGAGTTAAATGGTCCCGAACCGCTTTTCCTCTTCAAGCCCTTCTTAAGATCCAGTTCCATATTCTAAGGAGTACCTAGCCTCGGGCTTGGGAAACTGTAGCCCATAGACCAAATCTGCATCTTTTTTATAAAGTTTAGTTGGAACACAGCCATGATCATTCTGTGTTGTTTAAGGTGGCTTATGTGCTTGAAACAGAAACTATGCGGCCTGCAAAACAAAAAAAAATTTACTATCTGGCCTTTTACAAAAAAATCTGTACACCTCTGACCTAGTCAATGAAGTTACTTAAAATGCACAATTAGTTAGGTTTTATCTTACTTTTAAACCAACATTGCCTGAACAGTTTTATCATACCTTTTCCAACATTTTCAGACCCTCTCTCTCTACTCTATCCTGGGATATATCGAGCCTGATATAATATAATATCCTAAAATATCAGTGGATGCCAAATGCTTGTCATTTAAGATGTGCAGTAGAACTTGATGATCAGTTTCCAGCATTTACTCCAAACAGGGGAATGCATTTCAATAGTGTTTAATCTTCCTCAATAATCAGAAACACAGGGAGCTTCAGTATTCTCTCAGTAAAAGTATACTAAGGCCACGTAATCCTAACATAGTGTCACCTCCCTATATGTTATTTTCCTAGCAGAAGAGTACAGTATATGGTTATTACATGAGGACAACATATCAAATGCTTCCAAGGGCAGGAACACCATACAAATGAGTGGAGCAGGCTGTAGTGAGACTATAGAGAACCTGAGGGCACACTTCTGTCCAAATGTGTTGGCACTGGTCTGCTCCAAATGACTGTTGTGCCCTGACATAGGCCCAGAGTACATTGGTCTTTGGATTTTTCAAGGGAAACTAAAAGTCAAGATTCAGATTTCTAACATACTGTGAGGACCAACATTGTAATGGCCAAAACCTCTCATCTCTGTCTACCTGGGTTGCAAAAATCTTTAAGACAAACTACTTTCAATTGAGATATGTCTATTGAGAAGCCTTGATCTTAGTTAAAACTCTTATTTTTAAAAAAGAAGAGAGACTGGGGCTTGGGAAGTTTAATTTATTGGTCTAAGATTTCATTGAGTATACAGTTACTCTAGGGCTCAAATGCTAGGCTAGCACTAGTATCAACAGGCCACTCCACAAACACTTCTTAACTGGGAATCTGATAAACGTTATGGGTCCTATGAGAGAAAAAGACACATAAGTACAATGCACAATATATTGGCTCATAATTTAGAGGATTTTATACACTTACAAACATCCTTGCTTATCCCCTCTCAGGGAGACATGAACGACAGAAGTTTTAGTATTTTTTGATTCTTCAATACAAAGATCCCATAATCCTCCAATTATTTTATATTAAAAAATCAAAAACCCTTATAACACTCTATATGGTTTTCATTTCCTGTTTCCATCCATTTATCTAATGATTATGTCACCTCATTATACAAGAGTAAGTATTTCAGACAAAACAAGTTCAAAAATTCATAACAGTGGTTGGTTATATAGTATTCCTTACTATGACTTAAAATGATTAAAACTTTTGTTCAAATAAATCATGGTCTCTTTTAGAATAAAGGTTATCATTTGACATCAAACATTCTATAAAAAAAAGGTATGTAGAAAAATCTCATCCTTCTTGGGTACCTTATTTTCAAAGGCACCTAGCTAAGGACAGTGGGCACTTTCCCTTACTCTCAGACACAGCTTTGCCTTATATTGGGATTTCTTTGCTTATGTATCTAACTATACTATGAACCTTTTGAAGATGGACAGTAGCTTATTAAGCTCTGGGCACAATGCCTGCCACATAATAAGTACCCAATAAATGATGAATGGACTAACACTGTCCTTTCACAAGATTGTAGCAGGTTTGAATTAAGTTAAGATTTTCATTGAAAATATTATATATATGTGTGTATATATATATATATATATATATAGAGAGAGAGAGAGAGAGAGAGAGAGAGTCAAAACAATATTTATATTTGGTATTTGCTATTTAGTCTCTTATGACTTTTTATTGTTTATAAAGAAAGAGGTGCCTGACCAGGCGGTGGTGCAGTGGATAGAGCATCGGACTGGGATGCAGAGGACCCAGGTTTGAGATCCTGAGGTCGCCAGCTTGAGCGTGGGCTCATCTGGTTTGAGCAGAAGCCTACCAGCTTGGACCCAAGGTCGCTGGGTCCAACAAGGGGTTCTCGGTCTGCTGAAGGCCTGCGGTCAAGGCACATATGAGAAAGCAATCAATGAACAACTAAGGTGTCGCAATGTGCAATGAAAAACTAATGATTGATGCTTCTCATCTCTCTCCATTCCTGTCTGTCTGTCCCTGTCTATCCCTCTCTCTGACTCACTCTCTGTCTCTGTAAAAAATACATACATACATACATACATACATACATAAATAACATTAAAGAAAGAGGTAAATGATGAAAACGTTCTCTACAGCAGGAGAATAGGAAATTATTGTAAAAGCAAGAAGTTAATTGTGTCAGTCAGGACAAAAATTAATCCTGGAAGACAATGTGTATTGTCATTCATCTGGTCCAAAATTTCCCAACTTTCCTTAAAATAGCAAATGGATAGAAAGAACACAAATCAATTTTTCTGAACGTTATTTCAGAAAAGGGACCCACTCATATACTTACTCCAAACTCTGCATATTATCTTACACTAAGTAAAATAGAGAATATAGATATAATTATTGAAAAGAAGAAAAATCAAATAAAATATAGATGAAATTAAGAAAATACAAATGTTGTTCAATCCATGGCATCCTAAGTGTAAGAAAAATACAACACAATTTAGTATATTTTTCTGAACTGACTTCTTACAAAAATTTATTTTAGCCTGACCAGGCAGTGGCACAGCAGATAGAGCATCAGACTGAGACATGGAGGACCCAGGTTCAAAACCCCAAGGTTACCGGCTTGAGCACAGGCTCATCTGGTTTGAGCAAGGCTCATCAGCTTGAAACAAAGGTTGCTGGCTTAAGCAAAGGGTCACTCGGTCTGCTGTAACTCCCCCACCCCAGTCAAGGCACATATGAGAAAGCAATCAAGGAATAACTAATGTGTCGCAACAAAAAACTGACAATTGATGCTTCTCATCTCTCTCCCTTCCTGTCTGTCTCTCCCTAACTGTCCCTCTCTCTGTCTCTTTCTCTGTCTCTGTCACAAAAATAAAATAAAATTATTTTATGGGTAGTCTTACAAAAGATTAAAGCTCAAGGATTTGGAGAAAACTTTATGAATACTGGCTAATTCAATATAGATATTGAGCATCTACGTTATATAAAGTTCTGTGCTGTGGGAAATAGAAACATAGGGCCTATCTGCCTAGGAGAGGCACAAAACTATATAAACCCACTGAGTCTACCTTAACAAGGTCAACACTGTTACAAATCTGGAATATTCTGAGCATCAACATAATAAGGTTGAAGAATAATAACACATTCAATAAGCATCCATTAGTGCACCTGAAAGAAATAAATGAACAAGTGAACAAACCAACAAAGTTCTCCCATACAACAGAAATCTATATAATAAATATAGAAGGAATAATTACACTGGAAAAATCAGTATTGGCAGAATTATCAATATATGCTAACACCAACAGTGGCGCCTGGCAGGCACCACCTCTGCAAGCGATCCAAGCTCACATCACCGGGATCAGAACCAACTTCATCTGCCTCCTGATGATACACTCAGATACACCATTCTTGTTATCCTCCTGCCGAAAAGCAGAACCTAAATCTATCCATAAGGAAATCTATTACCCAAACCCAAAATGTGGGGCATTCTATAAAATAATGGCTTATATTATTAAAAAATTCAATATTTTAAAATACTACAAGGAACCACTTTCTTCCCATATTAATGAGAGAATATTTCATATTACAAAAGCCAAAATAACATGACAACAGAATACAACAAATTATTTAAAATTTTTATTTGTTATAAAGGACATTTGGCCAATTGATGAAATTTAAATGAGGCCTAAAGATTACAGTTATTGTAATCATGGTACTTTCCTGATTATGATAATTATCCTGTGGTTATAGAAAAAATTTATTTGTTCTTAAGATATACCCACTGAAGGTTTTAGGCCTGCAACTTACTCTGTGTGTGTGTGTGTGCATGCGCGCACATATTAGCACATCTCTCTGAGTTTTAATCAATGGTTTCCTTTGAGCCTAACCTGATTTAAAGTAAGGGAAATATACAACAGCTTTTTTTTCTAACCTGCTTCCCTTTTGTTAGTAATTTAGGAACAGTGAACAAGAAAAGAACAGAGCATTTCAAATAAAATCCATAACAATTTTGGTTCTACAATGCTACAGATAACCTGAGTTACTATAAGTAGAAAGTAAATTTGGTCTGTATCAGACTTTCTTTAATTTTCATTCTAACCCATGATTTCATTGACACAAGAAAAAAAAATACTACATGGATGGATATAAATAGATGGATATTGAAAACCAATTGACAACGGGAAGAATTCTTAGACCCTCACTGAACCAGCCAGTGCAAAAAAACAAAGCAACAAACAATAAAATACCAAAAGTAGCATATTTAGTCATTTCTCTACCATCCAACCTCCTTCATCCTGCCCCATTTCCTATGAACATTGTGATCTCTCTCTGGGGGACATTTCCCATTTGGCATCCTCTTGGCAGCAGGAACTTCTTTTTTTTTTTTTTTTTTTTTTCATTTTTCTGAAGCTGGAAACAGGGAGAGACAGTCAGACAGACTCCCGCATGCGCCCGACTGGGATCCACCCGGCACGCCCACCATGGGGCGACGCTCTGCCCACCAGGGGGCGATGCTCTGCCCATCCTGGGCGTCGCCATGTTGCGACCAGAGCCACTCCAGCGCCTGAGGCAGAGGCCACAGAGCCATCCCCAGCGCCCGGGCCATCTTTGCTCCAATGGAGCCTTGGCTGTGGGAGGGGAAGAGAGAGACAGAGAGGAAAGCGCGGCGGAGGGGTGGAGAAGCAAATGGGCGCTTCTCCTGTGTGCCCTGGCCGGGAATCAAACCCGGGTCCTCCGCACGCTAGGCCAACGCTCTACCGCTGAGCCAACCGGCCAGGGCGAACTTCTTTATACTGTGGGCTCCCACTAAGACACAGGAGAGGAAAGTTCCTCCTTTCCTGCTACCTGGTTCCAATCAGCCACTTGCTGCTGGCAGCCTGAATCATAAGAAGACTTCAGGAGCCAGATATCTTGCCATGCACAAACCAGATTTCTGCTACAAACTGTACTTTGTACTATTCCTCACCCACTAGCCTTCCAGTGAAGTTCTATGGGGCTTAAAATAACAAGCCAGTTTCTGTTGATTGGAACCAAGAATCCTAACTGACAAAAACTTATTAGAGTTTCTAACATCTCATCTTAAAAAAAAAAAGTTACTGTTAGCTCTCCTAATAGGAACCCAATAGGGGTCTGTTGACATGTGAGCAAATCTCTTACGGGCACTTGCAAGTGTGGAGAGAAGATTGGCTTCACATTTGGGCATGGCCTCTCTGGCTATTTAGAGATAGGCTTCCACACAGATTAATTCCTATAAAAGGCAATTAAAGCTAAATTCTTTTGATGTGCTGGAAGTTGAGATAAAGATGAAAAGCCACCCAATTCCCACTATATTTGCTAAAATATTTTAATTGAACATGTGGCTGTTTCCAGAGACTGTCTGCCTAGTAGAGGCTCTGGTTACCTGAAAAAGTACAGTCACTGTTGGCAACCCACACTCTAACTCTAAACTGCCATTCTCAAACATGTCTGCTGGAAAGAAAATCCCTTCCCCAGGGGCTATTTTCTGCCATTACGAAAAGTCTTTGTTTTTACAAAGCAAGTGGATTTCAAATTTAAAAATTTTAGGCAGTTTTTCTTTATAACTGTAAGACGAGAAATAATTGAAAATGCTGTTAATTAAAAGAAAAGTTATCGTTTGCCCTTGAGCTGCAAACAGTATAAAAGCATGTTCAATAAGGAAGTGCAGTAATAACTAGCTTGTTGTGCTGGTGAAGGAGGACCATGACATCTGTGGGACAACACTCTTACACTGTGTTAGGAGCCAAAGGCACTGATTCTGCATACATCACAGACACTCTTGCTCATGCTAAGATGTGCAAGTGCAGCTGTGTCTGTCACTTTGATTCACCACCGCCCAAAAAATTCATTTGAGCATCTTGGTATGATATTCAAGTATCTTGATAAACTTTTTGCTGTTAACCTCGGAATGTTCTCCCATCATATACCTTCTTACAGTTTTATAGCCCTTTACCACCAAATCTTTGCACACAGCTCTCCACTTCCCAATGCTTTTACATACTCTTTTATTGTACTTAATGCTTCTAGTTTCTCTATTTCAAAATCTACTTATGGATCAAGACCTAATTCCTATGGCAAATGGTCCCAGGAACGCAGAGGAAAATCAAATTAAATTATGAAAGTGAAAATTTATCACAATAGGCAGGAAATAAATGAGTGGTTATTATTTAACACATGCTATGTGCCCAGCATTTTTCTTGGTTGGGAATATGACTTTAAACAAAACCAGCAAAAATGACTGGAAAACAGTTGTAACTTTAAAGATAGTCAAGATGCTCTAATGGGAAGGAGTCATTAGATGGGAGGAGCCCGTCATGTAGAAATTTAGGAAAAGAGCAGAGAAGTAACAGAGGCCAAGAAAGAGCCAGTGCTGAGGCATGAACATGTAGGCATATGTGAGGAGCAGTGAGGAGGCCAGAAGGCTGGACAGGAAAAGGGGAAGAAGAGTCAGAGGAGATGAGTTCAGAGAGATAACAAGGTAGCAGAAGCAGGTCACATAGATTCTTATCCACAGTGATTCAGTAGGGAGCCATTGCATGAGAAGAAAAAGGACAGCAAACGGGGAAGCAGGGAGCTGGTTAGGAAGCCACCACAATAATCAAAGCAAAAGATGATGACGGCTTGGATGAGGGTCAAAGTGGAGGTGGTGAAGTGACCGGGGCTGGATATAAGATGAATATCGAATCAAAAGGATCTTTTTGAAAGATTGGCATGGACCGTGAAAGAGATATCAAGAATGACACCCAGATGTTTGGCCTGAGCAACTAGAAATTGTACCACCTTCAAGGAGAAGGAGAAGAAGCCCTTCAGAGTAGTAAGTTCTGGAGGAAGAGTAGCTTAGTTTGGGTCATGTCCTGTCATTTTTAAAAAATCAGAGGTAAGAAAATAGTTATTGAAAATTGCTTGGCTTCTACATTTTGGGGGCTTAAAATAATGCTAAACCATATAGTCCATCTCTTCCAAGAGCTTATTGCATGTGTATCATCATTTCCGCACTGTGAACAGGAGATGAACTTTAGTTAGAATAGTTCAAGAATAAAATTAAGGGCTAGTACTAAATAAATAAAGCACTAAGTTGAATATTTAAAAAAATATAACAACCCCTAGCTGCGTGGCTTAGTGAATAGAGTGTTAGCCTGGCATTTGGATGTCCTGGGTTCAATTCCCGCACAGGGCACATAAATGAAGTGACCATCTGCTTTTCTCCTCATCCCTTACCCCTTCTCTTCTTCTTTCCCTCCTGTAGCCAGTGGTTCAACTGTTTCAAGCATCTGCAATGGGCACTGAGGATACCTCAGATAGACTCAGCATGTCAGCTTCAGGCACTAAAAATAGCTTGGCTGATTCAAGCATCTTCCCCAGATGGGGAATGCCATGTGGATCCCGGTAGGGGCACATGTGGGAGTCTATCTCCCTTCCTCTCACTTAAAATATATATATATAGTATATGAATGTTTATTATATATAGAGATAGATAGATAGATAGATAGATAGATAGATAATAGATGAGCGATAGATAGATAGATAGATAGATAGATAGATAGATAGATAGATAGATATAGAGATACAAAACAAAGTTTTTAGGCAGATCTGAGAAGTAGTGATACCACTAAATTTTATCTCATGATACAAACCTTTTAGTTAGCTCTTCCACTTATATACATAAAAAGTAGAATTTCAACCACATCAGACTAAGAAGTTTTTGCTCAGCAAGAGAAACTGACAACAAAACAAACAGACAGCCAACTAAATGGAAGATGATATTTTCAAACAACAGTTCAGATAAAGGCCTAATATCCAAAATATACAAAGAACTCATAAAACTCAACAACAAACAAACAAACAATCCAATAAAAAAATGGGAAGAGGACATGAACAGACACTTCTCCCAGGAAGAAATACAAATGGCCAACAGATATATGAAAAGATGCTCATCATTAGAGAAATGCAAATCAAACTACAATGAGATACCACCTCATACTTGTTAGATTAGCTGTTATCAACAAGTCAAGTAATATCAAGTGTTGGAGAGGCTCTGGAGAAAAAGGAACCCTCATCCACTGTTGGTGGGAATGTAAAGTAGTACAACCATTATGGAAGAAAATACGGTAGTTCCTCAAAAAATTAAGAATAGAACTACCATATGACCCAGCAATCCCTCTACTGGGTTATATACCCCCAAAACTCAAAAACACTGGTACGTAAAGACACATGCAGCCCATATTCATTACAGCATTGTTCACAGTGGCCAGGACATGGCAACAACCAAAAAGCCCTTCAATAGATGACTGGATAAAGAAGATGTGGCACATATACACTATGGAATACTACTCAGCTATAAAAAATTATGACATCGGATCATTTACAACAACATGGATGGATCTTGATAATATTATACAGAGTGAAATAACTAAATCAGAAAAAACTAAGAACTGCACGATTCCATACATAGGTGGGGCATAAAAACGAGACTAAGAGACATGGACAAGAGTGTGGTGGTTGGGGGGGAGGGAGAGGGAGGAGGGGAGGGACACAAAGAAAACTAGATAGAAGGTGACAGAAGACAATTTGACTTTGGGTGATGGGTGTGCAACATAATTAAAGGCAAAATAACCTGGAGATGTTTTCTCTGAACATATGTATCCTGATTTATTAATGTCACCCTGTTAAAATTAATAAAATTTTAAAAAGTAGAATTTCAGACTTTAAAAATTCATCAAGATTCCAATAGAAAATGTGATTCAAATCTGCTCACAAAAATCCTTTTGGACAGCTATAATGTAATATAGTATAATATCATAGAGTAATATGATATCCATGGGACAAAAAAAGGAATCCAGATACTCTTTCTAGAATACATTATAGGTATATTCTAGGTAGATTAGGAATAAATGTCAGAATTTAGGTATAAATACCTGTCCTACACATACATCCTATACTTATTTGCTGCACCCCACCCAGTGATTTACACTTGGATTCAAGATGACCTCCTTGGAAAACTCAATCTACTTGGCTGTCGATTAACAAGGAGTCCTTGCCTATAGAGCCTTATAATTATTTACTTGAAAAGCCCTTTGTCATGTCTCAAATAGCAATTAATCTTAAATATAATCTTTTCTGATTTTTTTCAAACCTCTAAGTTTTCAATATATTTCACAACAACAAGTATATTTTATCCTTAAACATTTACATTTAAAACTAGTGACACAGGATGACTCTGGGGAGCATACACTGACCTGCCCAAGCACGGCAGGCACAGAACCCTGTCTTTCCAACGCTGGCAGTGCAGACAGCTGTATAAAAGGTGGAAATCAGTTGACAATATCAGAACTATCATTTTTACTAAAGTATGACCTTCAAAAGCCACAAATTTCAATGAATTTTACCATATTGATCACATCATAGATAAACTGCCTTCACCTTTATTATTTTCATCTTCCTAACCCATTTACCATCAAATTTCAGTCTAAGGTCTATCAGGAGGGGGAAAAAGCCATGGCTACGTGCATAAAAATATTCTGAGTTGTATCCACTTTAAACAGGGACACAAATTTCTTCAATTGAAATCAACTGTTGTCAGTTTCTTTTCTCTCATCAACCAACACACATACACACACAAGCATACATACCACTCAGCAGGTTGACGGGACCTGCTGAAACCCTACCACATCAATAAAAAATTAAATACATATCTCCCAGGACTGAAAAGGAGAATTAAGCCTAGAAAGACATCATTATTAATGCAAGGAGTAAAGCACGAAGCCAGTATAAGGTGGGTCCTTTTGATATAGAAAGACATTTTCTATAACCTCTGGATTATGCATCAATATGTCTGATATAGATCATTTGTTCAGAAATTGAGAAGACTAAATTTGTGTGGGACAACAGTAAATTGGGGTCAAAACTAAGGGTTCCTGTTTGTCTCTGAATCAGTTCTGCAATGCTCTGATTATATCATATTTTCATGCATTAGTCCATAGTTGGGTATTAATGGGACTTTTTGACAATTATGTGTAAAGGATGCAAAAGTAGCACCCATAGTCTGACTGATGAATATTGTCTTTACAAACTGTGTCAGCTTTCTAAACTTGGGAACAGCACAAGATTACTGTGAATGAAAACAGATTCAGGTCAGCAACCCTAAATATAAAAGCTCCACTTGCAATATATAGTATTTGTAATAGTGGGAAAAGCAATTGTCCATGAATTCTTGGTGAATCAAAAGCAATTAGATTTACAAAAAAAAAGAAAGAAAGAAAACTGTTAGCAATAAGTTTTCCATTAAAAAAGACAGCACAGACAGTATTCTCATTACTGAAATACATCAGAACTGATAGTGTTTATATCAAAATATTCCAAACTTGTTAAAAATAAACACATCATTTTTATTCAAGGTGACTAAGAAATAAAGTTGGTGTTTCCAGGTTTATTGAATCTGTGACTACAACTTGTAGGAATGTATTTAGGAGGTGAATTCAAAGTCTGTCAGACAAGATAGGTTTAAATCTCTCAACAAAATGAAATCTAATACTTTTCCTTTAATGCAAGCTGGGAAAGAGAGTGTGAGTAACAGTTTAATCAACCCCCAACAGCTAATGGATAGAAGAGAGCAGACAGAGAGGCAGTCACCTGGCACAGAGCAGAGCAGGAAGGAAAAAACCTAAGTAATATCTAGACTGGAGAGAGTGCTTTTCTTCAGGCTTGCAAAACACT